>NW_009226386.1:0-27639 GCF_000690835.1 Fulmarus glacialis | reverse complement strand
GAAAAACCTGGGGGGGGGGGGGGGGATGCACATCGGGAAGAAGGTGGTGAATGGCGAGAAGAACAATTAAACCTGAAGAATGCTGTCAGTAATAAACTGTCTTGTGTCATATCCCTGCTTCAGTATTACATCAACCTCTGCTGCTTCTCTCTTAGGAGGACTGAATCCTATGAAAGTCAACTTCTTCAGTTCAACACAACCAGAAAAGCACTCACCAGAGACTAAAAGGCACTCACCAGAGACTAAAAGTATAAAGGTCTACTTACAACTTATTGTCAAATATCGTATTAGAAATTTAATAATAACGTCCTTAGATTAGTAATTTCACTCCACAAATATTGGATGACACATCGTGTTATAAAATATTTGGCTAGAATTGATTTTTAACCTCTGTCCTACCCGTGACAAAGGTATATCACATGTACTCTGAAAGTTTTTCAAATCATTACTGGAAACCAAAGGAGAACTGGATGCAGTCTGTGTTCTGACTTATATAGTATTTAATGACTAACTAATCAAACATTAAACCTAATGAGGTAACCAGTTCAGAACAGAGCTTGATAAAGTGCATGCTGCAGCATCAAAGCACTCAGGAAATGCAGACAGAAGGACAAAGCAGCCACTTCAGACTAAGCAGTAATATTCAACTATATTAACTTTCATAACGGACTCTTGCTTTTAGCTTCCTCATTTCTGGGGTTTGAAATAAAGTCGATCATAAAAGCTCAGTTGCATTTCCATCCCAGACCATGGAAGGGAGTTGCAGTCATCTTATGCAAGAAACTGTGCTTGCTAGTCCAGGACTGCTGGTCAAGCAGGGGAAGTTTGGAGAAACATCTTCCAGATAATCCAGTAGTCCCAGACCACATTTCTCAGTGTCAGACACTAGTCCTAAAACTAAGGTGAGGAGCTTTACAGATTTCTAAATGAATAAATGCACTTTCCCACTCTGAAGGATTTGCCTTCTAAAACCTTGGTCCAAAGTAGAGGTAGCTATCATAGATCCTTTCAGAAATTCTGGCATGTATTCTGCAAGTACAGACTCCTATGCAGGATCAAGGAGAAACCATAGAAATAGGACTTTAAGTAATGACTTACTCAAGGATGGGTAGAAGGAAGATGATGCTCTGTGTGTGCCATATGCACAGCATATTAAGAGGGATTTTCAACGTTGGTATTCCTCTTAAAGACTTCAAACATCTATGATGAGAACTTTTCAAAAATCCCATACTGTGAATAAAATCCTGGCCTCAGCAAAAGGAAAGCTTTGCATTTGTCCTCAACTTATCAAGGATTGCATGCTGTCTGCTTATAATAGAGAAATCCTTCTTTATAAGTCACTTTGAATTTCTTTGTCCGACTTTTAGAGCTTTTAACAACCTGTATTAGAATACCTTTGAAGTGCAGTTGAAGAGTTAATTTTACTGCAACCGACTTTACTGGATGAGTTAAATCAGGATCATCCCTACAGTTTTGCAATCTTTGGAGCAGCAACAAGTATCAACGATTTAATGCAATGAGATTTGGAAACAAACAGCTATTCAGAACAACCGCAGGCCAACTATGGTCACTCGGTATTTGACAGACGCAAGTGAAAGTATCCAGTGAGGTCCATTATTTGAACTACAGAGAAATTACTATGTCATTCAATAGACAGTAATATACATTAAATACAGTTACTAAGATCTGTCAAGAACAAATACATATATATATGTACACGTATATGTATGTAGGTGCTGTCCTCTCTCTAGTAATTCTTTAATACTAATACCTTTAACAGGAAATACAGGTAGTAAAGAAGTCTGAAACAGGATAAGAAAAAACCTTCATATATTCCCAGATGTCATTTTAACAACAGCTGATATATTACAATTGTATGCACTTTTTAACTGCAAGTAAAATAGCCATTACACTTGTAACATTTTATGTGTAATGTTATTGGAGAGAAAACGGCTTTGACAATATATATTTGAAAAATTGTTGCTCTTATTCACAATTCATGAATGCAGCTTTCCTGCAATATATCAGATCTATAGCCAGGCTTCCATCACACTACTTTTTAGGCAACAGCTAAACTGATAGTTTATGGTTTATAGAACAGAAAACCAAAAAATACCCTAGGGGGCAGGGGGAGGCAAGAATTATTTTGTCTGGTTGTAAAAAGAGGGATTTAATTAAAATTTTCTAGGTGTTTTTCTTGAAGCCCTGAGATCTAAGGATATTATGACTAGCCTGAACACAGTCATTGTCACAAGTAAAGCATGAAATCCAGAGAATGTTAATGCATTAACTGCAAAGGATGAAAAATGTAACTGCCTGATTTCCATTTTGTTCAGTTGTTATTACTCTTTGCCTGGCCCAAAAAAAAAAAAAAAAAGACAAAAAAAATTCACAGGTATTTAATAGAGAACAATAAGCAGGGAGTACAAACCCCCACACAGATGCACTATGGTAATGCAACTTAAAATGCAAGAAACCCTTCTCCAAAAGGTTAATTAGATAATTGTTAATTGCATAATTTTTTTTTAAAAAGACAAAATTAAAGTTGAGAAGGGGAAAACAGAGGTACTGTTAAATAATTTTAGGTCCTCCAAATCATTATCATGTGAGAGTAAAGGGGACTAATAGTGGACTGGTTTACAGGTTCATTTCTGTCTTACTGCTTGAAATCTAGCCCACATTGATTCTTTTTTGTGTCTGTTCAGCAGCAAACATGAAACAAGGTTGGTAGTTGGGACTCCTGCTCCTGAGCAAATAGGCTCCTCTGATTTACTGGAAGACTACAGTCAAGCCTTATCTGTTCTGAGATGTTGTTACAGCAAATAATTAGAGTTATCTAATCTTTCTGTATAAGGTACATACTTTAATTTTCATCTTACGTTGGCAAACCATCAGAGAAGGCAGCTGAGCAGACAGACAGAATGATAAGGTTTACTGCTTGGTGTGTGACAGCTATTAAAAATGGACTCCAAAGTACCCTCTACCCACAAAACAGGAAGAAGAGTTCCCATAAAGACAGACAGGTAGATGATTCCAGCTTGACCCCTACTTACATACTTCGGCATCAGTGACACTATTGAGAAAGTACAGTTAGGTAATATAACCGAGGCAAAATTTAAATATTTTCCCTCTTTTATTCAAAGTGTCATTCTGCTATTTGACTGTACAGTCTATGTCATTTGACTTCGATATTAAAATTCCCTGGTTTTCCCATTGCTTATACATAGTTAACCAGGGATTTTTATGCTAGACATTAAAAAAAGAAAAGAATGCATTATCTTATCCCCTTGCCCATTAGAGTAACTACATTATCTTTTTACTGTGATATTGCATCTGTAACTCAAAAAGAGCACTGTGAACCTGGATACCTCCAGTGTCTACCCAAAGCATATCTCTGCTTGCACATATATACACACATATACAAAATGCACATGGAGGATTTGGAAGTAGTGCTTCCCATTTTAGTGATCATTTAATGTACGCTTCCTCAGTAAATATAACATGAAGCATAACCTGTAAGTGTCAACACATCACAGAAAGAGCTGGAGCATTTGAATAGAGATGCTGACCTCAGCTCCAGAGGAGAGGGATATTCAGATGTGACCTTGGTTTAAATGTACGTCTATACCATCGATTGCAGTTACCCATAGAAAGCTCACTGGAATTTTCCAGATATATCCAAAACATAATTCTCACACATACCAAAGACTTTATCCCATTCTGCTGGCCATGATATATGTTCACGACAATAGCACTGCTAGGGGAGGTTGAAGGAGAAATTAAGTTAAATGAAATTCAAATTGACAGATTTACATGTACTGTTACCTCTAACGACATACAAGGAAAGGTGCACATATACCCAAACACACATCCCGTTATCACTAGCAGTTGTTGTCCCACTTCCAAAAGAAAGCAAAATGAATTCTGGCTAGCCTAAATCAAAGTAGGTAGTGGCAGTAACTCTTTAAAAACAACAGGGAAAAAAGTTTCAAAATATGTGCTCCATAAATAAAATATACAAGTGGAAGCTGCAAGTGCACTATTGATCCCAGTTGTAAGTTGAGATGTAGAGAACTGCAGAGTTGGCACTCAGAGTCTTCTGAACTGACAATAAATCCTTGGTTTGCCAGTACCCAAATTACTATTCTGCACCTCTCCAGTTGGAGGGAAGTCATTAATTAGGTTGGCTTCCTCGCTCAGGAGGTAAAGGTAGAATTATCCCACAATGCCCTACGGCCTGCTCTTTATTACAACTTGTGCAGGATCTTCTGCAAACTGATGGGTAAAAATCACCTCTCAGTAAATGCAATGTGGTAATGTAAAACAGAGCCAAAGAAAGAGAAAAGTAAAATGGTCCAAAAAATTTGTGGTGCAGCTGATTACTGATACTAAAAAAATGAACGCTGCAAAGCTATGTGGTGAGGGCTTTTGAAATGTACAATGAATTTGAGATTGTTTTCCACTGTAGTGAAGAAGAGTTATTCAAATGTTGCACCAAGGGAACAGAGTTACAGGTATTTTCCTGCATATTTTCTAGTATGCTTTCCTATAAGGGGATTGTGAGGAAGTCTGTCTGCCTTATGAATTCAGCTGGGAGAGGGGCAGATCTAACATTAGATCTTTTAGATATTCTTGAAAACAGTAGCTTGGCTGATGCATGTGTGGTGTAGTGACAGAGTGACAACCTTTTTTTTTTTTCAGGAAAGAATTTTTCTTAATTTCTATGTTGAATACATATTTATTTCTACTCTGTTACTGCATCACAAAGAACCACCTGTCATGGTTTAACCTGGCAGGCAGCCAAATACCCCCAGCCACTCGCTCACCCCCCCCCCCCAGCAGGACAGGGAGAGAATCGGAAGGGTAAGAGTGAGAAAAACTCGTGAGTTGAGATAAAGACAGTTTAATAGAACAGAAAAAGGGAAAATAATAATGATAATGATGGAATATACAAAATGAGTGATGCACAATGCAATTGCTCACCACCCGTGCTGACCGATAACCAAGTAGCGATCGGTACTTCCTGGGTCACGTCTACCCATCATATACTGAGCATGACATCACATGGTATGGAATGCCCCATTAGCCAGCTGGGCTGGCTGTCCTGATTATGTTCCCTCCCATCTTGTGTACCTAGCTCAGTCAGTAGGCATGGGAGCTGTCCTTGGACTAGGAGGGCACTTAGCAACAACTGAAAACATCAGTGCGTTATCAACATTCTCCTCATACTAAATCCAAAACACAGCACTACCAAGAAATTTAACCCTATCCCAGCCGAAACCAGGACACCACCTTAGGTAGCTCTGTCATGCATTTATAGTTTGCTTTGAAACCATTCTTAGATACAGGAGGTGCTGACTTGTAGGACATATTTTGCAGTTCTATCATTTTGAAAGTAAAGAACTCAACATTCAGAAGACAACTTTATAATCCAATGCAGTATAAAACAAAGTTTTGCAACTTTTCATGGCAGAATTTGTTTTGATGCAACTTCATTTTTGATGTGTTCCTGATGCCCCAGCAAAACACCTACAGATAAGTAGGCAGATGAAGGAACCTAAACTGGGAAAAAAACTAGACATGCAGAACAGTTCACTAGTTAGACTCTAGATTTGCATTGTAAATTCTGGCATAGCTGACGCAGTAACATTTATTTCCATTCTGTCAAAATTTCCGTTGAGTCCCACTAAAACGTCACCTACCCCTCGTGGTGGAGAGGTAGCTCTTAAAGGTAGTCGCCACCAAACCAAATTAGCTATCCCTCTAACGAGATACTAGACACAAGTATAGTACAAGTCAAGGTCACACGAAAATGCAAGTCCTAGTATTTTCTGATATGATATAAAGCTGTAGGGAAGGAAGTATTCACTTTCTTGGAGGTAAATTAGCTACAGATTGGATCCAAACATTACCAGAAATATGACAGACACCAGAAAATACATCAGCTTGCCTTGATCCAACTCTGATATTCTTGTATAGAAAGCAAATTCAGACCTTCTTTAGCTCAAGCCCTAGTGAAAGAATGAATTATCAATCAGACTGATTCTTGTTGATGTTCTATGATATTACAGAGGTAGTTTTATAGCACAGAAATTTTGTAAGCACTGCAGTCAATATTAACAGCTCACTGATGGGTAGCTTTTGCACACGAAGTCTACATTCAAGATCAAAAAGTGGGTTTGGGGTTTTGGGGGGTTTGGGTTGTTTTTTTGGTTGGTTGGTTTTTTGACTGCTGCGTTATTACAGTCATTTGTTAACCAGCCCAAGCTGGCTACTCTAAGCTAAAGGTCAAAGCATCTTGGATTACACTTTTTTAAAAAAATTTCAGTATTAACATCTCTGATTTTATTTTTAGACAAGCTTCAACTTTAAAGGTCTCATAGAAGGTCAGAGTCAGAATCATGGTGAATCTTTTCTCAAAACAGTGATGCTGACCACTCCTTCAGAAGGGTCACCAAAGATTAAGGTCTTAAAATGAACCAGCATGTTCTTCTCCACATCCATTATATTTGTTTCTTTTCCATCCCTCTCTCTACCACTTCTTGTTCCTCTTTTTTAGAGCCAAAAATCATACTTTAAATGCATTTCTCCAAGGCTTCAGATCATTTTTGGAGACAGATGTGAGCAGAAGCAGGAAAGTGAAGGCAGGGGAAACAGCAACTCATGTGTGCCATGATGGGGAGCAGAAGGACTAGCAGTAGATAAAAATCTATACAACTTGCTTTACAGAAGTTGGAAAGAAAGCCAACAAATTATACTACATTCATAAATTTAATAGGGGTTGGATGGGTTGGACTGAAAATATTCTATAAACTGTTTTACAAACCTGATGGTACAGAAGGCCTTAAAAAAACAAAAAAAAAATCTTTAACCAATTCTGTTCAACACGTTGTCAAAGAATATAATGGGGCTAATGCAAAGCCAACTGAAACCACATAAATCTTTTGTCAAACCTGATGACTTCATGTCAGGCTTCATTTGATAAATGTACAGAATAAATAAGGTGTGTGCTTTTCCAAGGCATCACAGGAATCTCATGGTGAACACACAAAATAGAAATACCACAAATCAGCTGGGCCAAAGTAAATGACTGCTTAGCTTGTAGGAAGTGCAGTATGTAACACAGGGAGAGGAAAGAAGGTCAATCTGAGAAATATTTTAAAGGAATTGAAAAAAAAGCTGAAAGAGTTAAAAAAAAAAAAAAGAAAAAAGTACTGCGTTCTACTGATTTCCTATAACAGCACCACTGAATCCTTACCAGTCATGAACCTATTTTTATAAAAGCCTAAAAATAAGTCATATGTCAAAAATTTACTGAAGAAGCCCTCACCTGAAAGTCTGTGTTCTTGCTGAAAGTCATCAATTTAATTCACCCGCAGGACATAAATCTCATCTTCACCACATATATTAGTTTTCTTTCAAAGACCTAGCCCATAGGATCCAGTACAAACAGGGACATCACCAGGCTTGGGCTTTTGCAAATCAAGACAAAAGCCTACTTAACAGCTGAAGCTTCTTAATGTAGAACACGACCTTTCTTCCACTTTGAGCAAAACCAGTAGTGAACCAATGCAAGTCTCTCTACCTATTGCAATGCTTGCAATACAACACAAGAAGATAGAAAATTCTAGTAGTGCAGTCCCAACCCATACAGAACTTCATATTTCAAAAGCAGCAATTTTTATTTAATCCAACAAACAATTTGTAGTCAGGAAAGTTGAAGAAGGTACTACTGAAATACACTGCTTTGGACTAGCCAACACATTCAACACTGGCTTCAGTTCCTGCCTCAGGCAGAGGATTCCCTCGTGAACCAAAATGTAGTACCCTCCTCCAAACACAGAAACAGCCAAGAGAAGAAAACCTTTTCTCTGGACTAACTCTTCACTTGCTTAAGAGAAGTTTAAATCATTGCACAGGTTTTAATTTATATTAAACAAAAAGATTTATCATTATGGAGAGGAAAAACAACTGAGCAAATAACAGTGATAAAAGCATGAAAGAAACAGGAACCAAATGCAGGGGAACCATTCATCAAATGTCATATTTAATTATTATTTTAAGTTATTGGAAAAGCCACCAGCCCCTTATTTTCTAAAGTGACAAGTTACTTTGCTTTAGTGACAACAGGACAGATCAGGTCACCGCCTGACTCAGATTTCCTTGCATGACAATCTTTAAGCATCAATTAGTATTGCCAAGTTGAAATGGTCACACTTGATATATTCAACAACACCTCCACCTCCTTGTGCTAGATGCGTTAGCACAAATGTTTCTGAATAGATATTCTTTCACAACTTAGAAAATATTTTCAAGTGGATAACACTGACTTCAATCCACACACCTATTCCAGAAGCTTTTTGATCTTGTCAAATCCTGCACCAAGTCAGGAAAGCACTCGTTCAGGAGATCACAAGCGAAAACACTACGCTGTTGCTAAGCTAGGATTCCAGAGTCTTCTTCAGGAACAAATCCAAAAGAAAACTGAAAAGTGCTCCATTTTTTACTGCCTCTGTAAGTCAAAATTAGTGATTTTATTCCACCTTTTCCTAATAGAAATATTCTACAAACATAACTAATAAAGATAGCCTACTTCAGCAGATTCTAAGGACTTGCAGGATATTTAAAGCTTCACTGAAGCTGTGGAGTCAGATTCTTGATCAGTATAAGCAAGCAGAGCTCTAGTGATCAGTGGAGGTGTATCCATTCATGTCACTTTAAAAACTCTGTCCTGGAGATTGCTGTTAGATACCAGGGCAGCTCTTATTCCCAACTTCTCAATCACTCAATGACTGGAAAACTAAAAGAATAAAGCTTACAGGAATAGAAAGCAAATGAAAACTAGAACTTAACATTTAAATATGCATACTGAGGAAATTTCTGTAAGAAGCTTCAGTTCTCCCATGTTTCCAAGGAAAGATGAAGCTTAACTTTCTAATACTTGTTCAGGCATACCAAGATGCATAAGCACTAATGGAAAATAAATACAGATAATTCTGTTGCAGACCATTAATGGAATAATGAGATGTCATTAACATGTAAAAAAAAAATTAAGATGCTAACATAGTTTGACAATGATTGACATGTGGAAGAAAAATACCTATATATTATTTGCTCATTTCATTAAATTGTTTAGAAAAATTTTAAACCTTTAATCCAGATTTAATTCAGTCTCTAGTTCATGAATTATCCATAAGTAACTATCTTCTGAACTCCCAAGAAAAAAACTTCAGAAAAAGCTGATGGAAATGAGAAAAAAAATGCAGACAGTTAAAAAGCTAATCAGCGTTTTGCCCCTCACTCCCAACTTCAGCTTTCTGTTTTTGATGATTAACTACAGACCTGGCAATACGTAAAGGTTATGAGTTAGCATCTCACTCACCTCTAATGGAGAACTAGGTAAGAAATCCATACTCCAAAACCTGCTTTTTCATCTGAGACCTCCAGTAACAGGAAACAGAAGTGTTGAGTCCAAGAACAGCACAGACACTTCTTAGAGAAAGTGTGTCTTTATGAGAATTGCTAGCTAAGCATTTCACTCTAGGTTTGTAGCACTTCCATCCCGCTACAACACTCATAAGATCCTATCATATATGCAGCCTATTAACTACACCAAAAGCATTACCCTCCAGAAAATACTAACAGATTTCAGGTGGCTGATCCATGTGTTTTCTCTTTTCCATTAGGGGAAAACACTTCTTAAGAGGTCTTGATTAAAGTCTGGAAAGCACTTACACATATGGGCTGTGCTGAAAACCCTTATGAAAGTATTGAAACCATGAGTCAGCTGAGCTGATGCACGTGGGTAGTAATCCATGTGGAAAAAGAATATTTTAGACAAAACAAGAATCTTATTTTCCTCAGGGGAGGCCTGCATTTGTTTTCTATATACATATGAAACAGCTAAATGCAAAACATTTATGACTAAAACCATCCTGATGGACTTAAAAATAAGAATGAGCTTAAGAAGGCAGTTAGAGTGTAACTAATATCAATAGAAAAAAAAACATGGAGGAAATTAGCTATATGAGACACATGCACTCATTAAATTAGCATTCCCTTTTTCATAAATGCAGAACTTAGCAGTTTGCATCATTAAGTTATGCTTTCTTGAACATACCCATGAGTTCTGATGTGTTGACTCAACACACCAGAGACCTTGCCTGAATATCTTGCTGTGCTTTAGGGACTGCAGCTGAGATGCAGTATAGAATAGTTCCCTGCACTCAGAGCGAGAAATGATCCTAGCCTGAGTTTCCAGGCTATCTCCAGGGAAGTGGCTTTTTTCTATCCCAGATACTGCTTACATTAAAGAAACTATTTCTACGCACCTCACTAGATTCTCAGCTGGTGCAAGTCAGCACAGCTGCTTTCATTTCAGTGTAATGACTACAGCTTACCTCCACCTGCGCTCTTGCTTAGGGTCTGCAGTTGATGGACCCATTTAATCTGGTTGGGGGATGATATTATTTCAGGGAATAAAGGGCCTGAAAAGAATTTTAAAAGCCTACGTATCTGCAAATATTCTTTTCAGAGACCTGTTCTATTATTAAACCTATTGGGACCTGAAATGAATGAACTGAAAAGGAGACTTGTATGAAAGTTAGCTACAGTAAATATTTATTCCTAGAAACTTCCTCTGCCTTTACTAACAGATCTTGCCCATTAATATAAAAATGCCAATTAAATTTGTTTATTGTTAGCTCAAAGCCCTTTGGGTTCTGTGCAGCATAACTGAATGGCACAACTCAGAATTCACAGTCTAAGCAATAGGGAGAAATACCTTCTCTAATGCAATTCTACCGCAGCAGTCAGTGGGTGCACTTGCACAAAGTAAACGAACCTCCATCTGTGCAACCCCCAACAGAGGTGTTCCTTTCTCTGCTGCTGGCTGTGTGTTCTTGTTTTCCCCCTTTTGCTGGCACTAGCGCTCATAAAACCACCACCACCACAGCAGATCAGGGTTGGTTTTCAATTAGGTGACATCACCACATAAATGTACAAGATCTAATGGGCAGAAGAGGTGCACCAGGAACTCCTGATGGGACTGTGTCCTTTAGTGGCTGCTGAGTTTCAGACTGGCTTCAGCCTGTAACATTGACTATATTCTCTGCTTGCCTATCCCAAAGTCTGTGCTACTGCAGCCCAGCAGGCACAACACCCTCTTTTCTGTGGTTTTCCCATCAATGTAGCAAACAGATGGTTTTTCTCCCTCAGGAATCACCCTTGCGCTTCAGTGGAGCAGATTCTCAGGAGGAGCTCACTGTGTTTTCAAGACAGATTTCCTTTCCATTTTCATTATTCTTCCATCTCTCTGGGAGGATGGTGTAGGAAGCATTTAAGTAAATAACTAAACCATGATAGGGGGTGGAACAAGTGACATTTCTGGCTTCTCTTTGCAGTCATCTGTCAAGACTTAGGTTGCAGAGAATTAGAAAGCTTGAAGTAATAGTGGTTCAGTGTCCCTGTAAGACAGAACTTCTCACTGTGACTGGCTCACTGTCAATTTATAACCTGGAGCATGAAGTCTTTTAAATTCTCTGTAATTTTTCAGCTGCAAGGGATTTGGGGATCTTATCAGTGAAGAAATAATACTGTTAAGGTTTCTTTCTTGCAAGTGTTTCAGGCTTCATATTAAATCTGTGAGCTCCTTGTGTTAGTTGGATTTGTCTAATATTTTAACATTTCAAAAGTTGCAGAATAGAAGTGGTAAAGTTTGTGTGCTGCCAGCACTAGGCGTCTCCGAGTCACCTGGGTTACAGGTGGATGTACAGACAGTTATGCATAAACATTCCTACTATGTGACATTAATCAGCATGCTTTATTAAAGGATAACAATGCTGCTTAGCCAGAATATCTAATAAAGGAAACTATCTGTTGTGCAATAGTATATTCCAAGCAATGGCCTTACTGCCCTGTCATTCTGATAAGAGCCTGTCACATCTAATATTCCAGTTCCAAAAATGGCCTCTGATTCATGACTCAGAGGTGGAAAGTCTCTCCACTTTGGCCCTGCATTGAGACAACACTTGCTTGCCTCTGTAATCCACTGTACTTGCAGGTTCCCTGCTTAAGTTATGATACATAAAATGTTATCATTTTTGCTATACAGAAGTTCTCATATAACAACCTAATTTTCTGTTTAAATCCATCCAATCACAGGTGATTTCCTGTGGCACCGAGTTCCCTCAACCAGCTACATACTGTCTATAAAGTACACACAGACCAGGAGCTTTCCTCTCTTGGTTGCCTTAGTTTAAAGTCATACTACTACTAAGCATTTCAGATAGAAAGCAAGCTGAGATGAGCTGTAGTGCTGATACAAGTCATGCAAGTTAGATTAGTTGCTGTGAAATGCTACATATTATTTTTGCAGGGAGTCTTTGATGTCTCCAAGCTAAGTGCATTGACAAAAAGTATTACTGCACAGTAACTTATAGTCATGTTTACCACATCACCACCTGACCACGTGAATAATAACCTGTGTTGCTGCTATAACCTTTCTAGTACAGCTGCAAATACATTTTCCTATAGCTCATTAACTAAAATAACGTCCATATCTGTGTGGCTTGAGAAATGCAGCATTCAAAACCTAACCTCAGAAATCAAACAAGCAGCCCCCACAGAGATGAGAATAAAATGCTAAGCACATCATCTCAGCTAGGAAAAAGGTTATTATTAAATGTTTTCATATATATAGAGATATATTTTTAATCTAGGAATGGGTTCAAAGTATTAATCAAAGCTATATTCTGGCTAGTCTCCCAGCACTGCTTACTGCAGTAATTTTATTCTGTATACATGTGCAGATAAAACACAAAAGGTCTTGGCATTTGAAAGACTGATAAAATTTAATTTGTAAGTTTGTCTGATAAACACTTCAAACATATCAAAATCTAGGAAAAAATATTAAGCTTGACAAACAATATGGTTAAGGCACAGTAAATGAAACTCTCACATGCAAATGTAGCCTGCCTGCTCAGCAGAGATGGCATATTCCAGAAAAATCAGGTCTGACCCAGAGCACACAATGACATTGGGAAGACTCCAATTCCTTTTAATAGGCTGGGGAGCTAATTTTCAGGCAGCAGACTAAGGAGCTGTTCAAATTATCCTCCTGTACTAGAATCCTTGTTTCTTTTACGGTTACTGCTTTATTCAAAGGAGGAAGGGGCGGGGGGAGAGAGACGTAACTGTCTTTTAAAAAGCAGTTTCAAACAAGTAAGTAGCGGGTGTTGCTGCTGGGTTGGTGTTAAATGCTGCAATAAATTGGGGGTGATTTGATTTGATTTGACTTTCATGATATCTAAGGGAAATGAAAATAAAGTCTGCAGGAAATGTGTCAATTCCTCATACAAATCAAAATAGAGAGATTGTTTCTGTAACAACAATATAGTTTGCCATAAACATTTCTATTGGGAAAGCATTATTGTACTATGATGACTGCAGCAAATAGCATTAGAAATTATACATATAGCAGTAGAAATTAATTTCATGAATTATGCAGTTAAGGATATAGAAATGGTACCTGGGAGGAGGGGTGGGGTTTGTCTGTGTGTGAACACAGTACATGAAGCTGTGTACAGACATATATTCCAGGTTAAAAAACAAACAAACAAAACAAAAGAAAAACAAATTAAAAAAAAAGTCAATGAAGAGATTTCTCTGTGGAATCAGAAGGGAAATGGAGGAACAGTGAGAAAAATAAGACATTAACAAAATGCAATCTTTAAGGTGTTCCTTCTTCATCTGTTTTTTCATAGAATAAAGAGAACTAACATTTCTCTTCGTTGGCGATTTAGGCTTCCAGCCATTTTCCCTGGTTTGTTCTGCATGTCTATATAATGTGAAACCTAATGAAATATATTAAAAAATGAGAAAATAAACAAAACTGTTCAGGCCCTATAGTTATGGTGTAATTTTGTCAGCCTTCAGATTTTCCAGGAGCAAAAGCTGGCAAATGTTTTTGTATTGCACATTACACAGTGATTAGCAAAACCTTCTGGTCTGTAAAGTATTTTTTGCTTGTTTTAGAAATATGCAGGTATTTTATGCAGAAACCCAATTATTTCCCACTGTATTATGAAAAAAAGGGACCCTGCACAGACAAGACACCAGTTTTCTGAATGGAAAAATGGATCAGCTTTACGTCACCTGATGCTCGCAATGCCCAGAAATCTGAAGAGTCCTTTCTATAGTCTGGAATACCCATGAAACAGAGGACAGGATGGGCAGGATACTGAATGAACAACTAAAGTCTGCCCTTAGAAAAGATCATTAGGGCTTTCTGCATGACCCATCTCTAATTTAAAAATTATCTTTGAAAAGAAGTATTTTCAAGAGAAGAACAAGGAAATTCAGACAAACCCAGGCACAGGGGCAGTAGTTAGAAGGATGTACTCTTCTGGAGATCTCCTGGTGTTTGGGAAAAAGCCATAACCAATACAGGTGAGAAAGCAAAAATGCATCTTAAATTGAAGATAGACAGACTGTTATTTACTTTTATATTTTGGCATCAATGCACCAGCCAAACAACCAGCTGTCCTGAAATGTACTAAGTCCTTTCTAAGGAAAACTAGAAAACCATCAGTATTTCAATCTACAACAAAACATTGTTTTTAATTCAAACATTTCAGCTGGGCCTTCTAAACAAAACACACCTGGATGTAATAAAACTAAGCGGGACTGCAAAATATTCCCATTTGTGGGATGTATCCAGCACATCACAACTTAGAACAGCCCATAAATGAATAGGTTTTAAGAAACCAGGAGTTCCTCAGTAGCACAGTGGCGCAAAGCCCAATGTACTGAGTAGCTTAGCTCTCTCTAAATCACTCCTCCACTTTCTTAAGTTGGAAGCTGATCTCTGTATTTGGATGCATCAGTAGTGGTAACACAGATTCACATCATGGTATTAATGGTCAATGTTTATACATGGCAAATGGTTTTCATATGGGTTTCAAAAAAGGCAGATAACTCGCTCACAGGAAAAATCTTCCAAGAGTAAAAAAATTCAGGTAACACTTTTTGCAAAGAGAAAGGATTCCCTTTGGGGAAATTTCTGAACAACCATGTCTCCAGTATATCTTATTTCATATTTTACCTCCCTTTTTGGTTTTCTAAGTTAATTTTTTGCACGTGTCATGTTCTTTTCTCTTTCTCATGACACATAACTGTCATTCATTTCAGTCTGCAGATTTTGTAATTAGCCCCATAGTACATGCATTGCTTAATGTGGAATATAACCAGCAGCTCTGGAGAACTGAGATATTTGGGTCTGACATGCTTGGCAGATGTTCACTGGTGTTTAAATTGAAGGCGAGAGGCTTGCTGCATCTCTAGGCAAGATATTCAGTTCAGGATACCTTAGATAAAATTCCCATCCCCTTTCAGTAAGCATAACTCCCAAAGGCTTCCCTTAAAGTAGGATTTCGTAATAGGACAGTAAGGAAAAACAGGATGATTTTATGAAATACTGTAATTACTGAAACCAATTAAAAATAATACATACCATTTTATCACCCCCCTCCCCCCCAAAAAACCAAAACAGTGGGTTATGCGTCAAGAAAAATACAAAAATAATAAACAGCAGTCTGTTGGATGTCCTTTTGTACCTCTGATGTGACATAAGGTACAGGAAACGTCTTCATGAAAATTAGGAATAACTTTCCCAATCAAATACAAATCTATCTGTCAATATGTGATCGAGGCACACAGTCAAAAGTGATAATACAATTCTAACTGAATGGACGTAAAATATGCCTGTAACGTACTAGAAGTATTTTAGAATGACAGCTGTTTATTATTCAGCCTGGACCGCAAGCATTACAAAACACAAATTCAACGTTCTTTCTTTTTTCTTAACAAGTACTTAGGTACATTCAGCTTTTCATGTACCAATCAGGTAAATTTCACGGTGTGGACACATGTGGTTTATTGTCCAATTGCTGTATTTTTCCTATGACTGAAGTAGACGATACTTATTAGATTAGATCTTTTACTTTCACAATGTATCCGTGACAGGTTCTTTTGCTAAAGGAAACATCAAGCAATTTTTAAGTGCAACTTATTCTTCATCTAGTTTTCATCACATTGTTGGCCAGTTTAGTCATGGAGAAAAGCATGATTCCAAACTGAAAATTGCCTTTGACATTTTTGCTATTTCAAGACTTCTGTTCATGCTCAAGTGAGTAAAAAACCATCAATCCTGTTTTACTGTGCATCTCAGCAGGATTCAGCCATGCCGAGACACACAAATATCCTCACCCTTCCCTTCATAAACCTGTCGATATGTGTTATTGAGAACTGACCAGCTCATAACATGCTTGCTCTGCCCCTGCAATTTGTCTCCTCGCCCACAAATATGTAGCTGGTGCAAACGGCCGTAGCTTCACAGAAGCCACCGAATCCATGACAACTTCAGCCAGCTGAGAAGTTTTATTTCTGTGTTTTACTGGTGCCTAGCTGGTGACTTTTACAGCTATAGGATTCACTAAAGCATTGCAAAAGTTGCATTTAAAGAAGAGAAGACAAAGGACATAAGTCTGTAATACCACAGAGCACCAGATGCGACTGTAACTGCTAACAGTAACCCACCTCACACACTCCAGCCCTACCGATCAGAACGAGGGTTGAGAGATTTGTGTAACTTCCCTTGCATAATGAAAGTACAAAACCAGCCCAGCATTGTACATCTGAGGCTGCTCTACCAAAGTCTAAATAAGTAAACTTTGCATTTCCTCTCTAAAGGGAGAGCATGGGAATCAGAGGTTTCTAAAGATGCTGAAACAGTCAGCTAAAACACATTCCTAATGCTTCCTGGGTTTCAGAGCCTTGCCCTGACAAATTGCTGGCTGTGTAACTATGTTTAAATACAGATCTCTCTCCTGTTCCCAAATTTACTTTTTAATAATATCACATAATAATTCTATTCATCTCTCCCCCAAAAAAATTTACTTCCAGACATCTATTTTATTTTTAAAGCAATCTGCATTACAGCATTTCGGGCTGAAAAAGTCACTTTTTCTTTTCTGAGGAGGAAAAAGCCATTATTAGGCTGAGACACAAAATGCATTCAAAAGAAGAAACAAAGAAAAGTGTGCCTGTTGCCTCACTTTAACTTCAAAACAATCAATTCCATTGTATAAATATTTCTTTACAAATAAAAAGCTTTCCCAAATTATGACCTTCTGCTGCCTCACTCTTAGCTATTTCATGGCTGACTTACAGCCTTGAGAAAAAAAAAAGCAGCTCATTACAGAAAAATCAGTATAGCCTCAATTCCGGCAGCACAATCAGTTACTCCAGCTATTATTGTGACTAATAATCACGTTATTATGAATGAATAGGGGCAAAAGACGAGTGGTGGGAAATGCAAAGAAAACTGTGTACATAAATATCCATTACTATCAGTGGATGACAAAAATAAAATTAAAAAAGGTATCTAATGGGAGAGAGATTTCTATTTTAAAGGCCACTATTAATTCCTTTTTAGTTCAGACAGACAAATATTGATTAATACTTATGGCTAACACCGTTACATAGGTAACTTCAACAGCAGTTGCTCTCATGAGACACAGGGGAGAGGAAACCATTAGTGCCACCTTGGGTTGGTCATTTGAGAATTTCCTTTCCTTCTTTTGCTTTGAAACCTAACAGAAAATAGTGTACAGCTGGGAAGGATTCTCAGTGACAAATGTTACATTTAGAGCTGTCATAAGCATATACTTTCCAATATTACTCTCCAGTGTGTGCGAAATCTCCTGAAGGCCTCCTTTGTATGCATTAGGTACTGGAGAAAGTTGACCTAGGATGAAAATATTCTGCCTTGAATCTTTTCACACTTCCAAACATGAAGATACACAGCCAGATTGGGTCAAAGAGTTAAAGCTATAAAGAAAAATCCTGATCTTTTTATCATCTTATAGTGCCTAGAAAATGAATGTTTCCACAAATAGTGGAATGTTTAAAAGCTGCCTAGTAACTTGCTATAAAATTTAAAATTCTACCTGGTGGATGCCATGCATACATGTTCACTACTTTCAAACAATTCCTACATTCACAATGCATATATACGCAAAGAGGTCATGCATTTTAACACATTGTGTTTCCACTCCTATGACATCAACAGACAAGCAGTAAATTCCATCAATTCCCCTTCCAGAAAACAAACCATGTATCAACAAAAGGAGATTAGGGAGTCCTCCTCCTTACAGCAGTTTTTCCAGGATGCTGACTTTCAGAGTTACCTAATCATCAGTAGTTTCAGCTGAGTTCTGAAAACTCAACTCTTCTGACAACTAAAGGAGCATCCCCTTGATTTCAAAAGGCTTGTTATAACCACAAAAGATGTATGGGTTCTACTTAAGGTCTTTGTAAGGATATCAAGATACGGTGTTGCTGTTTGTTGTAAAGGCACTCTGCCTACTTGATAAAGACCTTAAAAATGAGGAGGTTAAGTTCAATATTTCACAGAATTCTTGGTGCAGGTGAAGTCAGATTGTCTGAATCATTCCACAGCAGAACTTCATTTTGGAGTCTCTGGGCTTTTCCCTATTTCAAGTTTAGAAACAGATCACACTTCATATCCTTTTACTATTAAGAGAAATTCTGCAGTTGGGTACAAATTGTCAAAAAGACATTCAACAGCCATTACTTTTTGCTAATTTTCTTGAATAAACCTCAACCATTCCACTCTGAACACTAAAAAAATATACATATTTAGTGGCTACATTTGCCAGAAAATATGCTTTATTTTTCAATTCAAAATGATTTTTCAGTTAGAAATGTTGATTAGTTAAGATTTTTATAATTACTTAAAGGTAACCTAATTCATAGCAGATAAACTACAATGACTTCATATGACACTTTTTCAGTTTATCAAGGAAATGTAAAATTTCCTTTGACAACAGGGCCTTTTAGAAGGCAGCCAAATTAATCAAACCGTACATTTAGAAATTCATTATTTGCATATTTGAATTTGATTCAATTTTTTCTTTCAAAAAAAAAAAAAAAAAGGCAGAAAACCTGGGAAGAAATATAGCTTTCTTCAGATTTAAAGAATTTTTGCACATAAGAACTGTATTTGAAAGAGACAGACATATGAGTTTCATACATACTGGAGTTCAGACTTGATCCAAAACCTATTTAAGTAAATGGCTAATTTTAATGGATAAAAGGGGCTATGAAACTTACCCTTTATTATAACTTGGCTCTCCAATTGCCTTATGTCTCACACTGGTAAAAACAGAATTTCAGTGGCTTCTTATTTCCTTGCAAATGCTGACTATTCCCACAACACTGGTTCAGGATTATTAGTACATGAGGTGCAGAAGCTCTGGTACTTCATAATTTGGTAAAACCAAAATCTAAATTGTATGGATATGTTTATATCCTGTTCCTGTTCCCTTGCCCTCACTCTCCTCTCCATGGGATATTGCTGTGATTTCATTCCATTTTTGAAAACTGAAAAACCCAGACTAAGGAAAGGGAAAAACATGAATCCTGAAGAGAAAACACCTGTGGTTTTTATTTGTAAGCCATAACCATCACCAGAGAGGTGGGGAAGCATTTCTCTGCAATATAGTCCCAAACAATGCAGCTTTCTTCAGTTTTCAAATAACATACGTTATCACAGGATAATCTCATCTAATGATCTCTCTTTCTTCCATGCTTTTTCTTTTCTCTTATAGGTCTCTGCTTCTAGCATTTAATAGCATCAGGTTCAGAAACATTACTCATAAGGAGAGAAATCCTGGCTTTTGCTTAGCCTTCTCCCAGTAAAAAAGAAGTAGTGACCCTCTGTTTCCAACCTGCTGATAACAGTGTTGGAAGTAAAACATAGCTAGAGCTCAAAAGGACTACTGGCCTTTGGCACATTGCACACTCCAGTCAAGCCACAGCCAGGTCTGTACATGTCTATGTTCTTACCATGGAGATTTTTCAGCAAACAATCCAGTTCAGTTAAAAGCAGACTAAATCCCGCTTCTTTTTTCTACTGAAATAACCACTCACGTCACCGCTCTTCCAAAATAATTGTCAGTGTCAGTCACTACATACAGTCAGGGTAAAAAGCATACTGCAGAATCAATAATAACAGGATCCATGTCAAGTCACAAATTAAAAGCCTCTTACCTCAGAAAAATCGAGGACCTGCTCTCTCACACGCCTTCTTTCAACTCAGCCAAAGGGAATAATTCAAGGCCCAGGTGTGCAATGCTAGGGAAGGGAAAGGAAATGTGCTTGTTATACAAAGCAGGTGTTGAATATTGTCATAATGGAGGCCAAGTTAACAACATTCTAATGAGCTGTAATAAACAGTCAAAAGCAATAAAAAAGGAGAAAATAATCTCTAGAGTAATCATGCTGTACTTAATATACCCGGAGAGCAAAGGGCATTATTGAGTGGGGGAGGGGTGTGGCAGAGGGAAAGGTGTGAGCAAAGAGTACTGGATCTTGGTACAATTTTTCACTGGAAAATATGGAAAACTGACACTCTCAAGAAGACTGTAAACTCAAAATTTTGATAAAGTAGTGAATTTCCTAATACCAGCATACAACATATTTGTGATCCCAAAAGCCTCTGGTATTAGCTGGCATAAACAAAAATAATTCAATATCCACTCTTTGTCTCCTTTGATGTTTTGTTCACAACCAACCAATTTACAGAACCTAAGCCCAAACAAGTGTAAATGCACATCTTCACAACTCTGTGTCTGAAATATCTCCTGATAATAAACAGTGAAGAGGTTTATTGCAGAGGCTTCATATTTTTTCTATTGGTGTGCAATCTGAAGCAGGGATTATTTGGGTAAAACATCTTTTACATTAATTAACTTTTATTCACAGTAAAAATAAGTCACTTCTATCTGTATACAGGTTTCAAGAGGGAAAATAAATAAAATCGGAAAGGAAGGCATTATTTGCCTAAGTTGTCCAAGTGCTATTCTGAAGTATAGACACAACTCAAAACTACACACATTCTCACAAAGGATTATGGTGTTTCAGGATTTAAAAATATACAGAATCTCAACGTATCTCAGAATTAATTTTTTTTGTAAATCTGAAGAATTTCAAAGCCTCTCCACTTGAGAAATGTTTGTGTTTCTTGGTGAAAATGTGCACAGAGGGTTCTGAATTGAATTTTCCAATGCTAGCCTCTGCCTAGTGATGACACACAGGTGGGGCCAGTTATACATCATTTGTGTTTCCATGCCTCACGTACTTGCCCTGTCTCACTGTTCTGTCACAGGCACGTTATGGTCCACATGCCTGTAATTCTGGATGGAAACCCAGACTGTGGTGCACAATAATTCAACTAGAAAACACCAAAATACATGTTTATCCAAAAAAACTTAAATTTATAAATGCAGTGTGCTTAGAAACTAGGTTGTAAAGAATGATATCTGGACTTTGGTGTCGGTTTTAATCCAACATTGCTATAGTCCACAAGGTAAATTCTGTGGCTTGTCTCCCTTTTATGCACTTCATGAACAAAAGTTCAATTTGTCATTAAAGCAAATGCAAATGTGACCTGTCCACACAGGTCCCCTGTGGGGTCAGAGAATTATCTACTCTTGTGGAGTAAGCAGTCATTTTCAAAGAGAGCCTCACCCAAAGGCTATGGAAATCACTGGTATTTCATGGATTTGAGCTGGTTTTGGATCATGACCTGTAAGAAAATATGTCTATTCCAAAAGTGGAAGGGAGGGAGGAGCAGAGAAGCTGTTGTCTGCCTTCGTTCATTTTGTAACTCTATTTATACTGCCATGAATAAATATCCTGATGTCTCAAGTTGGCAGTGAAAAAGAACCATTTTCCCCTGTAAATAAAAACTGGTCCTTCCTTCTTGCTGCAGGAAATTAATTTGATTTGTATGTTGTCTGCACAATTTGAACACTGTTAAAAAAACCACAGCAGACTGCTTCGCTGAACCTGGCATCCATATACCACCTGTTATAAAAGTTACATACTTTTGCAGTAATTAATGTACTTAATATTTAGCATGCATATGTTTCAAACCTTCCTTTCAGCTCTGATTTCTCCAGAAATTCCTATTTTTTTCCCTCAGTGTATTGCTGGTAATAACAACAAAGAAACTACTGCACTGATTTAATGCTCTGACTCCTGGCTACCATATAATATAATAAGACAGCTTTCTTTCTATGCTATTTTAGAGTTTTTTCATATCAACTGCCTGCAAAAATCTCTAAGCTTTCTCCGATCAGAGTTTTGAGGTCTTGAATATATGTCTTTCTCAGAAACTTCAGGGAGAAGTCACGGTGCCCAGGAATTCTGGAAATCAAGATACTGTATTTATCTTTGACTTTTCCGTCTAATTCATCAGGTAAGCAACTGAAACCAGACTCTGCACCTAACCGCATCCCTATCCCTGTACAAAGCCAGCAATGCAGTAAAAGCCTGATCTGCCACTCCTTAACCTGTCACTGTGCCACCTCTAAAGCCCTGGTTACATGTGTAATGTTTATTTCCCCATGGAAATGCCCAAATCCCATATGCTATATGAGTTAGAGGGGCGGTTTCAAGACCTTGTTCCAACTTCTGTTGCCTTACTACTTGATTGTAGCTGGAAGGATCTGAAAAGAAACTTAAATAAGGATTCTGAGTTCAGTCAACAACTGCTTGGACAGAGGAGGCATGAAATTGCATGCACGATTTCTTTACGCTTAGGTCTTTGCCTCTATTCTGCTCAGCGAACTTTACTCTTACGATTCAAAGTGTCATTATATTGCTATTATCACTAAAGCAGAATACTTTTTCATAACTGAAGAATGATTTAGGAACTAAATAGCTTGACATGGTGTCATATTTTATCCTAACACCTTCTAAAGATGCAAATGTAGTCCATATACTCATTTTCCAAGAAACTAGACAAAAAGTGACAGCTAAAATATTTAAAGCGAAATGAACCCACTGGAAAAAGCATTAAAATACAGTGAAGGTAAATGTAATTGTTTTTAAACCCGATGTTTTTGTAAGATAAATTCAACGTTGGACAGGCTCTTTAAAAATCAATTTGCACTTGCTTCCTCTATAAAGATTTATCCCAGAGAAAAAAAAAATCCATTAGTATTAAAGTGCTTAAAAACTTGGCAGTCTATCTCCAAAGGCATCAATTTCTAGTGCTAATTACCACTAATTATTCACTCAGCAGTTGTAAGTTGCATTCAGTCCCTGAGGGTGGAAGAGAGATTTGTCTCTCTCCAGCGTAGCATGTTTCATATATTTGTTTCAAGAGATTTTTATATTCAGACATCAAAATAGCGTGGACTGAGAGATTTGCAGAACTCTCCTGTCTGTTACCAGTGAGCGGATCAAGATTTCCTTGTGTAGTATAAAGAGTCTATATAGTCCCTCAACATCCTGCACCTGGCATGAGGGGTTTTATCTATCCCATTCCTCTGCTATGTGGTAGAGATTGAACCCCACAGATTTTTTCAGTGTCTAAGTGGATTTAATTTAGCAGTTTTCTGATTGCTCAGGCTTGAAGATCTAGTGTCCAACCTGGCTGTTAAACAACTATGCATAACTGACTCAGAGCTTATTGTTCATGACCACAGTTACCAGAGAGGCCATCACTCCTAGATCTTCAATGCTTAGATTTGGACTCATACCAGACCCCCCACATCCCTTGAAACTCACTCCTTCAAGCACTATAAGCAGCTAATAGGCTTGGACACTGGTACTGCTCTGCAACACCTAGAGATGATTCAACTCTTTTTCCCCAAGGTGACTAAAGATGAAAACTGAAAAAGAAAAACTTTTCAGGGAATTAAATGTTTCTAGAAATGTTTATTTAGAAACAGCAAATTATTTCATTCTTGTAATTTCAACACAGACCAAATTAGTGTTTCCTAATTTAACGGTTTGTCTTTGTCATGCAAAATTAAACTGACATGGACTTTTTGTTTTTTCCCGCCTAAAAAAAAAGGTGATAGTAAACGAATCCCTGTGTTCTGAGAAAAAATGTGGTTTTTAAATGTCAGAATTTCCCAGCTTGCCTTTTTAAATACCTTGCATACCCCTGTATTTTGTTACATAGCCAAGCAAGCACGGGGGGGGGGGGAAGAGAGAGATTCAAGTTTCCTGATGCAAGAAGGAAAGAAAATGGGGCTGACTAGAAAAGCTGCTGAGAAGAATATTAATGCACCATGACACCCCCTCTGCCCAAGAAAAAAAGATAGATGTATGTGAGAGAGAGAAGCAATAAAGGGTCAGTAATAAAAGAAATATATCACTTGTTGAATTGACTAGGCTTTACTTGAGATTTATAATCCATTCTAACTGTAGTAATTTGTGACTCCTGGAGACAGACTGCCTATTAGATGTGATATTTTTGTAGGGCACCACCCAGGAATAGAATACATGAAATGTTTGAGCTAACTTGCTCTTCCCTTGTGTTATTTTAAATAATACTCTTTGCACCAGAATTTTTTATTTAATGTCATTAACTACCAGTCAACGGATGACAGAAGCAGGCAGAAGGGGCTAAGTGACTTGCCCCAAAATTACACAGTGAGTCAGCAAAAGAATTTGCCTGATTCCTTAAGTCTACTAATTTCTACACTCAGTCTAGCACATCACAGCTTCTAGCTGTCTCTATAACTTTCTTGGATCTACAGATCTGTGTAGTCCTACCTTGTATATCACAGAACACTCTACTTTTAGTCTCTGAGGCACTCAGGAGAGTTAGGTGCTTTTCAAAATCTTGGTATTAAGTTTCAATAATTGATCCAGCAGAGCCCATCATAGCTAGTATGGCAAGATCACAGCACAGGGTGATACTGCACTATAAACTCTGAAGAGGCTAATGGTAGCATGGCATGAGTTTCATTATCCATGGGAAGGACAGCACTATGCATGGAGATCTCCAAGTTTCAAGCAGCAAAGGATACTTTGCAAGAACTCTTACACAGCCGTCTGTTGTCAAGGTTGTGATTTCCTAATGTAATGAATCAAAGCCTCAGCTAATATAAATTGCCAGAGTACTAGTGACTGCCCTGAAGCTGTGCTGATTTACAACTGCAGAAATTAGATCAACTGACTATAGTGAAAGTATTTGCAGAGTATGGAACCCTTTGACATGACTAAAGGCACATTTAATACCTGAGCATCTGGCAGGTTTATGAGCTTGGACTCAGGGCTGTGTTAATACAGTAACAACTTCTGGTAAGCTCAGTCTGAGGTAGAGCAAGCTTATGTCCTCTTAGAACTCCTAGAGGTCAAACTTTTGGATCTACAATATGGTAGGTAAATGTTCTTTAAGTTTGTCAGAACATAATTTTAAAGCTCAAATTCACTGCTTATTCATAGGTTTAAGTAGTCATATAGCCTGACTTTAATAAGAAATGGACAAATAAAATGAGGTGAAAGAGCAGGGAAATTTCACAATTTCCAGTAAATGCTAAAATTTAATTCCTCAATGTAATTCATATTGTCCTGCAGAAATACAAGTGGTTGCATGAAACCATTGTCTTCGTGTGGGATTTGCGAAGGAAGAGTTTAAAGGATCTGACACCTGAGTTTAATGCAACTTGGGTTTTTTCCCTTTTATCTTCCTCTCTTTACCTCTCAGTTGTTTGACCAAATTTTTTAGAATAATCCTTGTTTAGTTCTTCCCCTTGGCTCAGAGGGGAACTATGTCTTGCCTTGTGAAAGAGTAATTAGGATGTTCTATTAATCATTTCATTAATAGGAAAGGACCGTAAGTGACTCTTGAGGGTTTTGAAAGTCCTTATTGAAAGAAGGAAAGGTGGAATAATAATCCCCTATGGATATCACTTTTTTTCCTGCATTCTGTGGGACTATTATTTAATTAAAGAACCCTGTACTTCTGTTTCTGGTCACTGTGAATAAATTAAGGTGATTAAATTCAAAGTATTGCACTAGTTGAACTGACAGTTCCACTCTTGCAAACTGAAAGTAGAAATCTGCTAAAAATAGAAATCAGTCATAGGAAGTTGTTCTTCTATTGTGTTTGCAGCTTCCCTTATCACATTTTGTTTTTCTATAAGGCCGTAATTTGTTTTCTGTGAAAGCTAGGCTTCTGCACATTTTGCCTGCCCAACAAATACAGCTTGCAGGGAGTTAATTACTTTAAAAGAATTTTTTTTTTTAAATAGCCGCTTCTTACACAGTCTTGTCTCCCTCTCTATTGAGCAATATAAAGGATTTCATAAAAGACCAAACTTATAAAAGTAGTGAAACTGCATACAACCTCTAAGGACCTCGACGACAAAGATGATACAATTCAACTTGGTGTTTAGGGCTATGGGGAATTTCTCCAAAAAGAGCAGAACTGTAGAACATAATCTGAAAGCACCATAACAAATGCAATTTAGCTGATACTGACATGATGTGCAATTATATAAAGCTTCTTGAGGATCCAATTAAAATCTACCCTAATTTCTTACAGGAGTTGTGGGAGATTGTATATTTGGGATCTACAGATTCCTGGCTATTTCTATACTAGAGGATTAAGAACGGACTCATGAAAAGACTTAAGCACAGGAAACTGTCGCCTGCAGCAATTCGGCTTTGTGGCAGCCTATTAGTCTGGCTGCAGCTTGGTCATAAAGTGCACGCACTGTGCTAGTCCATGTGTTGCATGCAAACAATATGGATGTCAGATGAGTCCGGACTTGAAAATAGGTTCAGAATTGGCCTATTTGAAACAAATAATGTTGATATATACACAGATGGATGTAATGATGATTTTTGTGGCAGCTGAGAAAACAACCATGTGTATTCTACTTGTATGTTAATTTTTGCCACAAAAACTACCATTGTAAATGTCTAAATTTCCCCCAAAATAAGCATTTTGGTTATTCTCATGAGACTTTCTCTAGATGGTCAAATATTTAATGAAGCATGCAAGGGTGCTTAAAAAAAGGACAAGAAATTCAAGGCACTGAATTCATACTTTTGCATGAAATCCAGAATAAGTTTACAGAAAGGATTTGATTAATCTGGATCTGTGTAAAAAAGATCAATTCATCCAAATGGAAACAGGTCCCATTCTCAGAGCCTACTGAAATAGATTGAAAGACATCAGTTGACTTTACCAGGCTTTGACTTTGTCCCTAAATCCATAAATAATCCACAGTTACAAAACAGTTAGGTGGCAAAATCAAGAATGGAACCCCCAAAACCTGTTTCATCCTCCATTGTGCTAATCAGTAGATAGCCTTGCTTCATACCAACAACAGCTGACTTTTGGGAGCATTTCTACTGAAATTTGCATAGAGAGATACGTTTACATTTTCAGTGAACACAATTTAGACTCTATACCCAGAAATAGTCATCAGAGTCACTAGAAATATCTTCTCAAGGTATAACTAGAAGGAGCAATGTGCACCTTAAAATGCATGGGAGATCTGCTTATGATCCATGCAGTCTTTTTCTCTTGGAAACTCATAATGACCAGTGATGGTTGATCAAAGATTTTTAATTTCCACTGCATTTATGGATGAAAATGAAACTGCAGTTTCTTCAGAACACCTGTGTTTATACTGAATCTTCAAAGACCTGTCAAAACAACTACTATCATGTAATTATATGGAGTTAAACTCCTCTGTGAGACTCATAAAATTTTAGCAGCGGCCTGAGTTGGGCGGGGGG
>NW_009226385.1:7994-10358 GCF_000690835.1 Fulmarus glacialis | reverse complement strand
GGCTCTGCCAGGAGCAGCCGCCGGCGGTGCTGCCGCCGAGGACGCCCTTCCCTCCCGGCTCCCCCAAACCGGGGCTCCCTCCAGCCTTTGCCTTGCCCGCGGTCGGTACGGAGCCAAATCACACCCCCCTTTCCCGCTCGGTTCTCCCCGCTCCCGCGCGCCGCGGGCAGCTCTGCGTTGCAACAGCCAATTCATTTAGGTACCTGCAAAAATAGGTTGTGCTTCCTCTTGTGTCCGTCTGTCAGTGCGATTGCTTTCTTATTTATTTGTTCAGCCGTTTTCGCTCGTCTCTTTGTTAAATACACAAAGTCATTCACTAAGCATCGCGCGCCGCGTTCTGACCCTTTATTAGGCACCGCTTAGCTGGCAGCGGGAGAAAATCTCCGCTCCTTTCTACATTTATTTTCCTTTTGGATGATTTGGCGGAGCAGGGGAAAAAAATGCTCAGTGCAGTTTAAATAGCCTGGAAGTATTTCTGTGCGGTGGAAGAATCCCCATTAAGCATTAAAGTTTCGTATTTCTTCCCCGCAACTACAAAGCCCAGGGCAGCAGAAAGAAAGAAAGGGCTGGCGAATTATGTGCGCAAGCTGAAGTGCAGTTATTTGTAGGTGATGGTGAGTAAAGGACAAGTGTAAATTTTAGGAGGGTGAAAGAATAACAGCCAGAAGGTTCAAAAAAATTGTTGAAAAAATCAAAATACCGAATGTAGCATTTTAACATAATTTTGTGGAAACAAACTTGCCCTCCCCACAGTAATGCCCCCCGCCTGCTGCATCACGGAGTTTGCAACTCCTCGGATTTTCCCTCGAGCCTGCAGCTGGAGGAAGGAGCCGTGATTTAGGGAACGGCCTCGGCGAGGGAAGCTCCTTCCCTTTGCCACCCGCTTGCCGGCTACAAAGCCGCGGAGATTTTCATTTCGGAGTCGATCGGAACAATTTTGTCCCGGCGACCCTGCTGTCTAACCCTGTTTGCTGAGTTACGCCGGGTTTGCTGACAACTTCTACTTGAGTAAATTGTATTTAGACAACAATATATTTCATTCAGGTCTTTTGCAATGTCTGGACCAAGGTCAGTTTTATATTCTGCTGAAATCATAAAGTGACACTTGAGATAAACAGAATGTTTACTCTCTCCATGTGAGCCGAAGCTGATATGTAAATTTATCCTTATTCTTTCATCAAATTTGCATTTACCCTCTTAGTCAAACACTACAGGGTTCCAAATCAAACAGCTTTAATGGTGGTCAACCCTTTATGACCGATTGCCATATCAGAGAGAAAGAAACGGCAATTTAGATTAAAATGAAAAGAGTAACACAACATAACGAGCGTCATCCGGTTTGCCATAATTGGATAAACTTTTCATACGAGTGCCTGTGTTGGATGCTCGGCCGCCCGGAAAGCCATTGCCGTATTCTCCCGGTGTTATTCTAGTCCCTTTATCTGCCCCACGCAGCCCGTCCTCACCTGGCATTATTTTTTCCTCCTGATCAAACAAGCCAAGTGCCACTAAACACATTTTGGCGTGGGTTTTTTTTCCCCCTTACATTTACATAAAAGAAGGGGACTTGATTCACTGCAACAAGCCGCCGGGTTTCCTTCTATCTTTAGGGCTCAGGTCAGGACGGAATACAACGGGCAGGCTTGGAGTGCAAATAGGAAGCCCGAAGGTGGGCTTCCAGGTTCGGTTGCTTTTTAACGAGGGATTACATTATGCTGGCAGGCAGCTTGTTTCCAGGAATCGCAAGCTCTGTGGTGCGAACGTGGCCTGACGCCACGGTGATGGGCTGGGGGTGAGGGCCTGGCCAGCCCTTGGACAAGAACTTCTGTAAAGTCTGACCGTAAAATAACAGACGGAAAAACACAACCAAGGACGCAGGATGACAATAGAAATCCTCCAGAAAAGAAAAAAAAAAAAGGAATATATTTATCACGTCAGCTAGACGTGCACAGAAATCCGGTTTTTGTGAACCCCGGGGGTGGTTTCTGTGCCCTGAACGCCCCACGGCGCTGAGCTGAGACCCCACAACTCATTTCACGTGTGCCTTGGACCCGCGCTTTCAGAGGAGGGGGATCACTACTTTATTAAGCCTGTACCCAAAGAAAAAGGGTTGGGGTTTTTTGGCCGCGGCTAACGTTTTAGCTGGTGTGAGGAACGAAAGAGCAAAGGGGTTTGGAGCCAGCGCCCGCGCCGCGGCGGCCCGGACAACGCCGCAGGAGTGCCGTCCCCGACAGGCTCTCCCGGGACCTGTCCCCCGCGCCGGGCAGGGAGAGAAAGAAAGGAAGAAAAGGGAACGGAGGCATGTTCAACTGCAACTTTCGCTAAGGAACGGCAGGGTTTGGGCCCGGGAAGCCCGGGACGCTG
>NW_009226385.1:6919-7974 GCF_000690835.1 Fulmarus glacialis | reverse complement strand
CGGCGCAGGCTGTGCCCAGCTGCAGCCCTCCCCACCCGCAAACAAAACAACCACCCAAAATAACCCCCACAACTACGGCAAAGAAAGAGGAGAGGGAGAAAAAGAGAAGGGCTAAAAAAAAAAAGAAAAAAAAAAAAAAGAGGGGAAAAAAAAAAAAGGAGAGAATTTTCCTTTTCAGCGCGGCTGTCAAATGGATGTCTTATAGTGGGAGGGCTGGGAGGGAACAGATATCTGCCTCTCTCCGGAGCCTGCAAGTATTTCTGCCATTCATGAAGCCAAGGGATGCCACACACATTCTGTTTGTTCAACATAAGCAAACAGATTGTAAACTGGCTGATAATTTTTGTACTGACAATGTCATTTACAGCTGTCAGCCTTTTGTCTGTCATGTTTGCTTTATTCAAATATGAACCAAGTGGACCTCCCTTCCACCGCTTTCTTCTGCATTAAAATCACATCAATTCCGTTCCATTCTGTCTTATCTAAAATTCATTGGAGGCCAATCACTTGGATGAATGCTTTGGGGTTTCCATGGAGGCAAGAAGTCTAGTGTGGACTTCAGGGGATTAGGAAGTTTCAGATTTAAAGCCTTGAAGTGCACGTTTCTTTCAGTTCTTTCTTTGATTGCAGAGGAAGGGGAAGGGGAAAGAAAAAAGAAGAAAAAAAAAAAAAGAAAAAATCGGGAAATCTCAAGATAATTTTATATTTCCAAAGCGCCCCGGCACGAAGCAGTCCCCCCTTCCAGCGCATGTGCGTGCGCGTCTGGACGCGCTCAGCTGCCCGGCTTTTGCTTAAGCACAATTTACGGCCGTGATCCTTCCAGCTGAGCTAAAAGGAGTGTACTGTACCGGCATCTACCCCCCCAGCACCCTCAACAGGATGCTGGCCACCGGCTCCTATAATAAATTCAGGCCCGTCTTCAATTAGATTGATTTGGATCCAGCTGCTTCCCATGGTGCTGCCCGCAGGTCTGGAAGCATCTCCCTTTGTTAATAGAGGTCACGGCACTTTGTGTTAAATAATTCACATCAGACTGTCTGTCTGTCTGTCTGGGG
>NW_009226385.1:6369-6807 GCF_000690835.1 Fulmarus glacialis | reverse complement strand
CGGAGGCTGCGAGCCCCTCGCTCGCCCACGCACGCACCTGTATAACAGAGAGTTGTACGCAGAGGATATTTATTTTGTATTTGTCGCTCCAGCGCTGAGCTGATGTAAATCAGGAGGGAGCCAGCGTCTTGTTTTTATCTCTGAGCCTTCCGACGTTATTTTTGGTTTGCCGGTTCGATTTTTGGTGCTGGGCACCATTTTGGAGCTGGTTTTCCTGGGCTGTTTGGGAGCCAGACCCGTGCTGCCAGTCCTGGGTTAAGATAGCTAGCAGTGGAAGTATCACAAACTGTGCATAAATATCTTGGGTTTACATATTGTGGCCAGGGAGGGAAAGGAGCCGTTTGCCCAGGGAAAGCCGGGGCTGGGGAGCACCCCTCCGGGGTGCACCCCCCCTCCTGGCTGTCCCACCGGGGAGAGGACGCAGGTGACAATTAAAGT
>NW_009226385.1:542-6337 GCF_000690835.1 Fulmarus glacialis | reverse complement strand
CGCACACTCGTTAAAAACCTCGAGTCAAACCTCAAAGAAAAAAAGCCCCAGACTGGTTTGGTAAGTATGAAATCTTTAAAAAATGTGCTTTTTATTTACCTTCTGGGTCCTGAAACTTGATAAGTGCTCTTCAAGCACAGCTTGCAGCTCCCACCGCCGTGGCAGGGGCGCGGGCAGCCGGGCTGGGAGGCAGAGCCGAGCTTCCCGGCACGGCACTTGTACCCCGGAGCAGAGGCAACGTGCCTGCCGAGCCGCCCCAGCTCTCCTGGCACTCCTCCTGCAATGGTAATGGTAATGGTAATGGTAATGGCGATGGCAATGGCAATGGCAATGGCGATGGCAAGGATTGTCTCGGGCAGCCCCACGGCTGCTCCCTATGAGCCCATCACTTGCGACCTTCCCCTTCTCCTCCCACCAGCCTATGGGACAAACATTGTCAGGTCAATCTGGTGGTGGTTCTGGCCAGGTTTTGGGGAAGGCTGAAGGGTTTCCCTCTGCCAGCCCTGTGCCTGTGGCTTCCTCGGAGCTCCACAAGGTACATCTCAGTCAAAACCAATATTGCAGCGACCCTCCTCGCTGATGCAGATTGAACGGAGAATGTAAATGCCATATCTATCAGTCCAGCCAGCTTGCTTCCCCTCCTCGATGCCTCCCTATAACCCCACTTACGCGTCAGCTTAGCGTTCGGTCAATAAAGCCTACGCACACCTACAAATACACAACACACATCAACAAACAAACAAGCCCAAGCAAACAGGCAAACAAAAACTAATCAAGACTTTTCTCCCAGCATCCGGGAAGGAAAGGAAGGACTAGTGTTGCATTCATGATTTCTGCTTGTGAGTACTGCCGAGTACTTACATACCAGGCGGTGGGATGGAGATGGTCACCCTGGCCAATACTAAAGGTCCTTTCTGGGATTCCTCATGGCCCTTGCCTTCAGCAGCTCCGTGCTCCACCATCCAGCCCTGGGTAGAGGTGATGCTTTAGCTGGCAGTGGGATCAGATGCTCTTCCCCACCACATTTACAGTTTGCTCATTAATCATAGAATCATAGAATCATTAAGGTTGGAAAAGACCTCTAAGATCATCGAGTCCAACCGTCAACCCAACACCCCCATGCCCACTAAACCATGTCCCTAAGCGCCTCATCTACACGTCTTTTAAATACCTCCAGGGATGGTGACTCCACCACTTCCCTGGGCAGCCTGTTCCAAGGCCTGACCACTCTTTCAGTGAAGAAGTTTTTCCTGATGTCCAGTCTAAACCTCCCCTGGCGCAACTTGAGGCCATTTCCTCTCGTCCTATCGCTGGTTACTTGGCTCTTTGGGGCTATTGATAGGGAAGGTAGGGGTAGCAATAAAGTCCTTGTAAAGCTCCCGGTAAACTCATGCCCGTCTCCGATTGGATCGAGGTTAACTGGGTTGTCAGGCTCTGTTCCAGGTCAAGACCATGAGTAGCTGGGCTGGGGGCCGCAGGGCCCCCGTGCCCTGGGAGAGGGGCTCGGTCTCGGCTCATCTCCAGGGGAGCAGCTGCAGAGACCAAGGCAGCACATGCCTTCCTCTGAGGGAATTGTCCTAAAATGTCCTAAATATGAAGTCTAAGTTCACTTTTTGCGTTTGATGCTTCATATTTAGGAATTGTCATTATTTCCTCCTGTTTTTTCCCTTTGCCTCTTTTCCTTTCCGCAGGTCCTCAAGCTCAGGGAAAGTTTGGAAAAGACAGAGATTGTTCCCTTGTAACCCTGGTGCATTTAAACGTTTTAAAATCCCAGCGATGGAGTTGCTGATGGTTTTTGTTCCCTTGCTGCTCTGGCTCATCTTCCTTTCAAGTTGGGGTCTTTTTTCAAAATTACAAAGGGAAAAAAAGAAAAGGAAAAAGTGGGAAGGAGCTTTTCCCCATCATTTGTCTTACTGTGTATAATAGCGGAAAAGAATGGGGGGAGAGGAGAGGAAACTTTTCCTTTCTTTCAATAATGTCTCATTTCAATTTGAAACAAAACTCAATATGCGTGTGTGCTGCTTTATAAACTCCAAACCTAAGAGAAAATAACAGAATGGAAATGTCAGCCTCCGTGGATGCTAGCTTGAGAAAAGGGCTTTAAACTGGCTCAATCTGAGGGCATAGGTTTGAAGACGATGACTGAGGTATTTCTCCAAGCACGGATTGCTCTGTTTTACACCAGAACGGTGTCAGAAGTCCGGGAAATCGTGAAATTCTGTTGCACTGGTACAACTCACTGCTCCAATACCGTCTCTGGAAAACGGTATTTTGTACGAATTGCCCCATTTTATTTCTAATCTTTGTCTCCAGGTACCGACAAGCTGTTCGGATGCCATGTAATTGGGCAGAGCAGCGCTAGGCACCGGTGCCTCTGCCTCTGGGACCTCCTCATCTTCATCTGTCTCCTCCTCTCCATCTTCTGCTCACGGTCTGCCGGGATGCGGCTGCTCCAGCGTGCTGGATGGGCTGGCCGCGGTGGGAACCGCTCCGCCGATGCTCCACCGTCACCGAGGCCAGAAACAGGCCAGTAACGTCAATGGGATTCGGGATTGCTGGGGGATGCCATGTGGTCCAGCATGCCCCAAAACCTGGCTCCAAAGGCTCTCGTAACCAGCAGGACCCTGCACGGAGCTCGGTAAGACCCTGCCCTGGCTTTGATGGGTTTTAGGTCAAGACTTCCCTCTGATAACGCTTCTTCTCACCGTCCTGCCTGCCCAGATTTAAAAGCCTCCACTTAAGTCTTCAAAAGCCTTGGCTTCACCTTCTGCAGCAGCTCAGCCTTGGGAGGGGGAATAGATCTGACTCGTTAAGAAAACCACTGGTTGACTGACGGCTTTCAGCCGGCTGGGTCCTTGATGGCAACGAGTGATCCCACAACCGCACAGAGTTACAAAATCAGCCAAAAGTAAAGTTTTCTTTTTTTTTTTTTCCTTCTTCCCCCCCCCCTTTTTTTTTTTTTTTTTCCCCTCCTTTCTTATTTCTTTCTTTTCCAAACAAAACCGCAGCAAACCCTGCTCGGCCGCCGGGACGGGCTGAGGGCTCAGCCACATGCCGTACAATACCGCCCGTACAATCCAGCCCCACAATTCCTGTCCACTCCTGGAATATTTACGACATATCCCACAGTTGTCATGTCAACACGACAAGCAAGGGCGGCCTTAAATCAAGCTGTCAAGGGGCCAGAACAGTACCGCTATGCAAAATAACGCCACTGACTGACACCAGGCATTGCATCTGCCGTTTCGGGAGGTTTGCGGCTGCTCCCTTGCTACGTTTGGGTTGGTCCTTTGGAAGAGGAGCAGGGCAAGGGAAGAATACCAATGAGATGGTGAAGATGGCCTCTTTTTAAAAAAAAAAAAAAGAAAAATTAGAGTTTGCTGGAATATCAGGTGGTTATTTTCCTTCGGGCGGGATTTGTTGTGTGGAAGCTATGTGCTGCACGTCCTCTCAGGAACGGTGCGGCCACAGCACTAATTCTGCTCTTGAGCAGATGTTTACCGCCAACCACCACAACTTCTTCGCTCACTCTGCGCTCCTGGGACAGCTACAATAGCAAGCTCGCCTTCGCCCTCACCCTGCCCAAAGCAATCTTCCTCCCTCGCACCCAAATCTCCTCAAGCGTGGGGGCAGCAGTTACGAAAAAGCACGTTTTTATCGTTAGCCAGCCGGCTTCCCCAAGGAAAGGGAGCAAACAGCCCGGTTGGCAGGGCGGCTGCCCCTCAGTCCCTGCAATAACTCGGGAGGCAGTAGGGCTCTCCCGTAGATCGCGTTCCCTCAAGTTTTGTGCAAATGCATTGGTGGGCTGGAGGAGGGGTTTGCCGGGGAGCGGCGGAGAAGCCGCACCGGGGAGAGCATCCCCATCGCAGGAGGAGCCAGGAGCTGGTTCCAGGGAGAAGACTAATTTTCTATACATTCTTATAATTTATTTTTATTTTTGGATGTGACAAGAAGAAATACCATCTGCATTTCAAGCCCCCTGCCCCAAAAGAAAAGACTGTTCGGGCAGAATATTTCATTAATGCTTCTGAAGCGCAAAGATTAAGGAGGAGCTTGCAAGTTCGTTAAGCACATCAGGACACGTAAAACCCTGCTGCATTCCCTAGCGTGGGAAGCACTGTATTTTTCAATGCTGGAAATCCATTTAGCCTTTAATCAAGCTAAGCTTGAATGTCTGAAAACAGATTTTCCGATACATATATGTATCATATATAAGTACCTGCATAGGTGATGTTTACGTTAATTGTGACTGTATGTATTTTCCTTCTATTCATCGCAATGCAGTTTCACTCGGAGGGCACTCATGCCCTTAAACACTTTGTCATACACTTGAGACCGGCGCATGCCCACAGTCTCAACCAACCTACACCTCAACCTCTGCTTTAGTACAAGACTTTCCCAGAGCCACTGATTATTCTACATCTGCCCATCACAGTTCCATATATTTCCATATATTTTGCTCTGCAGCATCACTAGGAAAGCGGATGGCGACCCGGGCGGGCAGGAGTTTTGCCTTCGCCGGTGCTATGACCTCTTGCAAGCTTGTCGCTGCTTTGCAGGCAACGCTCACCCCCTTCCCATAGCTTTGCATTCGCTTATTAAATCGCGGGCGAGCCGAGGAAATCAGCCTGGGCGGTAATTTGCACCATTAGCAGAGGTGATAAAGTGAGCAGGGGGGCGAGGGGGGGACAGACGGAAAGGTGTAAAGCAATTAGCGATCTTCTCAGGAGCCCTCTTCCTTATGTTTGTTCCAGGGGAAGGTTTCTCCGGCTGCTGCGGAGGGGAGCAGGGGTCCGACCGCTGCTGCAGCCCCAAGAGCGAGCAAGGGCAGAAGTTGGTCCCCAGCGCTTCGGGCAGTCTTCGCGTCGTGCGTGTTTTGGCTTTCGCCGCCGAACCGCCGCTAAACAGATGGCTTCCGAGGCCATTACAGCTTTGGGTGGCTGTTTTGCGAGCATGCAAATGATATTGCTGTGTTGCATAGCGCGGTTATTTACTGCTAATTGCTAAGCTGTCGATCATTATTATATTCTGTGGTGACAGGGTTGGTATTTGCATAGTTTAAGCTATCCATCCTATCTAAAATTAGCATGTGGCTTTTTTTTTTTTTTTTTTAAAAAAAAGTTATCAGTGCTAAAAGAAACCATCACAGAATTGACTGGGGTAAAATATCTCGGGGCTTTTTTGTATGCATACACCGACACTTATCTGCGAGGAGGATGAAAACCAGCGCGATCTGACTGTGAAGTTTGCAAACAACGTCCCACCCCAGGGTCTGCATCGCATTTCCCTTTGTGTCCTGGCTAAGGGCACGGAGAGGATCACAGACCCCATCCTCGCGCTGTTTACTTTGGGAACAATCAGTAATGTATGAATAATAATGCCACCCTCTGACCATGACTAATTGAATTGCAGCATGCTGCGGAGGCAGGCAGAAAGCTTTGCTCCCCGCTACTCTATCAGCCTTGTTTTTCAAGTAGCAGCAGACAATGATTGATGCTGATGCGCTTTCAAACAAGTCGCCTTAAACACCTAACGCTAGCACGTACGGACCTGCAGCTCGAGCCCCTGTTAAACGCGAGCCTGGATTTATCCACGTATTTATTTATTCCGTTAAAGGTCCTTCTGGAGGCTGGCTTTCCCCCTTGGACAAGGTCCCCTGTGCAGCAGCCTCCCGGTGCGGAGCAGCCCTGGGGCGGTTGGGGTTTACCCAACGTTAGCCTAACGAAGCCCGGGCAATGGGGGCTGGCTTTCCAGAGGGATATGAGGAAAGGCGGGAAGGCACAGCCGCCCCTTCC
>NW_009226385.1:0-349 GCF_000690835.1 Fulmarus glacialis | reverse complement strand
CAGCCTCGTCGTTGCCATACGCTTAGCATAAAAGGAGCATCCAGGACTGCAACCTTTCGGCTCAGCGCCGAGGGGACCCCGAGAGCGATGCTACCTGTGGCCTCTCTGCTCTGGGAGCCCACAAAAAAGTGCCCGGGAGAGCGCAGGAGAGGAGCTCTGCATGGAACATGGCTGTGCTGTGGAGGTGGCGTTTTCCCCCTCAGCTCCAAAAAACATCCTCAATTCTCCATCCCAGACTGGCTCCGTAACAACACGCAAATAATGCCAAGGGCAGCAAGGCAAGCGATAGCAAACCCCATCTCCCGAGGGCAGCACGGGTCCCCGAGCAGCGTCAGCAGAGGACACGGCG
>NW_009226384.1:7233-38426 GCF_000690835.1 Fulmarus glacialis | reverse complement strand
AGTGGGGCGGGGAGGGGGTGTGTGTGGAAATAACCCTCGGAAACCACCCCTAGGGTTGTGCAGAGCGGAGCTGACACCTTGGACGTGGAAATCTTTCTTCTCCAGAGCCGAAGAGCGAAAGCGGTCCGTCCCGGTACCGGGGGCAGGCGACGCTGCGAGGGTTAGCTCGTGTAGACAGCTGCCTGCACCACGCAAATGCAATTTCAATTAAAACTCTAATAACCTCCCTAGAGGTCAAACACGCTGCAGGTTTAAAGCCTGCCAGGGCACGTAAAGATGTAATTATGTTCTCCTGACAATTTTCCTTGATGGCTGAGTGCCTTGGGAACCCCCGTAGACACCTGTCTTCAGCTCTGAAAGCTTACCAGTCCTTACGAATTTGGCCCCAGTGGATACGGATGCTGAATTTATTGTATCCTTCCCCTTTTAATTATTGTGTGCTGACTAAGCATGGTGGAAAAGTTTCTCCTGCGTATGTCGGTTCTGGGTGCGTTGCACATGCATGTTCTGATTGAACTCCCCTTGCTTCCTTTCAGCCCCTCTCAATTAACCCAATGTTTAAATGGGTTATTAAGATAATGGCTGCTGCTTTGGCAAAAAAGTGAAGAGGCACACTCTTCTCTGGTGATGAGAATAACGACTGTATCTGAACAACTGGTAAAAGCAAGGGAACATATTGGTGTTTTCACACCAGTACCATAGTTGGATAACTATTGACAAATGCTGACTTTTAAACGGTGACTGCTGATTCAGGAGAATCTGTTGACTTTGGTAATAAAACAGTAAGGGCTCCTTTTAATAGCGATCTCGAAACACTTGAACTGATAGATTGGCTTGTTAGCTCAAGCCTTGACTTAGCTGAGAACCAGAAGAGCTCTTACTCTCTGGGACAACCTTCTCCTCCAGACAAATCTGACATATGCTAAACACACCAACTGTAAGGGTGTTTATTTTGCAATGTCATTTTCAAAAACGTGGTAGATACCAAATGCGTGAACTAGATACAGGAAACCTGCTTTGCAGTCTGCTTTTCTGCAAGAGCGCATTTTGAATGGTTTATGATTGCAAGGTGGCAGTTTTACTTGGAGTCTCACTTTTGTGTTATAATTAGCTGTCATCAGAGCTGGAGTTCAGCCTCCAACACTTGCTAAGTGTGCCACGAACATGCACTCTAGGTACCTGGTTAATGTTTTGGGACTAATTACCTAGAGCCCATTCTCTATTAAAAAATGGATTGACTATATGGAAATCTTTTTCCAGTTAAATTTCCAATCTCCTGAGTCGCATCTCACTGTGAACTTACTGAGGTTTGCTTCAATCATCTGAAAATCAGGTATTCTCATTCCCCTTATTCTCACCACCTTCTCTTAAAAATTGTTGCTTTAAAGTCTTCAGTAAGTGCTGTTGGTTTAAACAGTTCCCTATGACAGCAGCCCACATCTAGTTACTGTTCCCCAGATTTTAACAGATTTATATCTGGCCTGTGCTCTAGCACAGCAAGGTCTTTAGGAGGTGTTTTAAAACATAGAGGCTTAAAGATCCTCCACTAGTAAAACTATAATTTTATTCAAATAAACAGAGCCGTAGATGACTTCTCTCAGCAGAAGACCTGCTTTCTATTTAAAATGGCTTTTCCAACCAGAGCATATCTAGACTGTGAAGGAGCGGATTTTTCTAGGAAGTAGCGGGAGGCAGGAAGAATCACAAAAAAGAAGGTGGTGCAAAGGAGAGTGTTAAACCACAGAGCTAGAACCAGATCAAAGGTTCTCAGCTGTGCAGACCAAATTTTGCCTTCTCACACTGTGGAACAATAATTTCTTCAGTTGTTATCCAGGGTGGTCACAGAATTCAGTTTTGTGGTTCGGAGCAAGGGGTAGAGTGGGTCTATGGGTCCATAAAGCTCGAGGAGGAGTGAGCTAGTAAGGGTAAGTGGAGTTTCAAGGAAAATGGGTGACAATTCCCCTGTTTTGCTGGCCACCTTCCTGGGGAAGTGAGTCCTAAGGGACTTTGCACAGTGGGCACAGAGTGCTGACTGAGGGTTAGCGTTGGTTGGTGGTTCTGCTGTGCTGAATGAATGCATGACATTCTTTTCCTTCTCCTTTTAGGTCTTCACTCCTTCACCTTCTGTGGTAGGACGTGTTCCTTCCTCTTCCATCAGCACGCCGCCTGCTCTGACACCATTCTGCCTTCTTCCCCCCGCAGCTGTCTCCCCCAGTCCTGGCAGTAAACTGGTAGGTGTGAGGTGCTGGAAGAAAGCAGGTTTCTTTCTTTGCCCTCCAAGTACACAGACTGGGCCTGGCCGCACAGGCAGTGGAAAGGTGGCCGCTCACATTTGGTCATGCTAGACAGCCCTCGGCTCTGCCTGTGGTTGGAGCAAGCTGTGAACGGGGCATTGAACGCAGCATGGCGGAATTGAAACTGCGAGTTTTCAAAGCCAATTACTGGACGCAGTCTGTGTCTGACAAGCTTCAGTTTCATTAGCTGCCTCCCAGGAGTATTGAGCTGCGCGGCTCACCTTTGCAGAGATCAGATTCTCCTCTGTGATGTTATTAGGTGTTTTTAAAAATAGCTTCATCAGTCCACTTTAAAAGAGCTGGTCTGCTCTGATAACAGTGCCTGCTGGTGCTTTTCCAGATAAGGAAGTTGTCACTTTTTCTGCTGTCATACATGCAGCTTCTGCCCTATATAGAATACAGCTTAAAAAAAGACTGCAAAATAACCAGCAGTCTTGTGTAAAGATTTATGTGTTTGGTTTAGGAACAACTGAACATCCTTATTTAACTGCTTTGGACAGTATTGGTTTATGAAGAAGAAAGGATCAAACTAAATGCAGAGTTGAAGGTAATAACTTCATATACCTGTGTCTTGAGGAAATCTTGATGATAAGATCTCTTGTATAACAAAGTGACAACAGGCCAAAGATCTCTTATTTTTTTCTTTCGGTCCCAATTAGACATTCGTTAGCTTTTAAAAGGATCTGAAGTACTACACTGTGTGTGTATGTGTATAATCTATATGGTGGTGGGAAGCAACCAGATGAAATAGTATAATAACAATTTCAATCTCTTTTGAGGGTCTGAAAAGCAGTTTTGTGCTTGTGCATACCATGAGTATCGTGGGGAAACTGCAGTTGCATGACATACCTAGTAATTCATTCTATAGTGGTGTATGCAGGAGCAATGTTCTAATTTACTCATTTCTTTGATGTTTTGTGAGCAGATGGCATTTTTAAAAAGGTCTGTTAATTCTGTGGGAATTTGATAATGGCTAATTGCTGGGGGATCAGAAGAGAGAAGCAGTCAAAGTGAGGCTCCTGACTTCTATGCTCTCAAAAGAGAGGCAGCCTTCTGCAGCCTCATTTGTAAGCTACTATCTTCTCAGAAATCCTTGCTCAAGAATGTTCACCGGAGTCCTCAGCATAAACTGGGAACTTGTTGATCACTCTTGATTAATTGAACTGTGCTCCATGAACCAGTCACTTACTATTACAGGAAAAAAGCACCAGGGAGATCATGGCTTATTGTAGGACCTAGTGCACTGTGAACTTTCATAGGAAAGCCCTTTACTCTTTCCCTCCTTCCCTCGTTCTCACTTGCTTCTTGGTTCCTTCCCTTTCTTTTTTCCTTCTCTGTTTCTGTCTCTTTCACCATGCCTTTGGCTTAGGTCTATTCATGTACTTTAAGCACCTGCCCAAGTGTTTGCAGCATAGGATGTAAGTACCTATTTGCACTGTAAAATCAAAGGATCACATTTCAAAATTACAACTTTTCCTTTGAACAAGAGGAAAAAAAGGTTCCTGGTTGCTATGGTGATGAGCACTATATAAATTTACCTATAAATAAATAAAGTAAACAGCTGATTCTTGGACTGTGATTTGCAGTATTTTTGCTTTTCTAATGAGATATAGTTAAATATCGAAATGACATTACCAATTTTATTAAATACATATTATTCTTATGCCTTCTGTTTTACAGTATTTCTGCTGAAAACAATTAAATAGTAAGTTTATTTTTCTCTCTGTAGAAAGTTGATGCTTTGGAAAATCATAGTCTAGTATTTATAGAAAAACTTTTAGATGCCAAAAGGCACTCCACTAAAAACGTGGTGTCCATTTTAAGTTTAATCAGAACATACATTTTGAGCTAAATGCCTATTTTTCTTATCTCTAAGAGACTATTATGTGCTGTCACAACATTTAAGTTCCAGTCAAAAGTGTCTGTAAATGTAATTATGTTCCTCTGCAGTATTTGAAACCCCACTGGTGCACAACAGCAAAACTTGAAAATGTCACTGACTTTTTCTTTTATGTTAAAATGACAAAGGCAGAGTAAAAAATTGGATATTCCTTGTTGAAGTTTGAGGAGGAAGGGAGAATTGACTTTTTTGTAAGCCTTTTGTTCTCAGGTCATGATGTAAAAGTAGCTTCCTCTCTGTGCTAAAGGTGATAATTGTAAAATGGATTGGATGGAGACAATAAACTGCTTCTTCAGAAGTCAGCGAGTAGCCATCAGCCATTGCTAAAAAAGCCCTTTTCATTAGTAATCTCTGGAGCCCAGTCCACTCACTTGCAGTTTCTGAAGCATGACCGCAGCCCAGTTCCCCACCAGTGCACTGGAGAATTCCCCCTCACAGATGTTTCTCACTCGGGAAATGGGTGCACTTTGTTTAACAGCAAAGCAGAGTTTATAATGGAAGGAACTTTCCTTAGGGGAAGGAAAATAGGTATTTATAATATACAGAAATACTCCTTTCTTAAAGGCTCATTCTAGTTTCTGGGTGGAAACTGATTTTGCCACAGTGGCCTGAAGAGAGATTTCTTCAGTCCTAAGCTGTGGAGTGCAGCTTGTGCACTGGCAGGGAGTCACAGCTTTGTATTCAAAGAAGGTCTCAGATTTCCAAAGAACTTTGAAGCACTATCCTGTCCTGTTAAATGTTTGGTAAAATAACACCACGTTATTCACTGTCTTCATTCCCTCTGTGCATTCAGATTCATAGGTATTTGCTTTACCAATTTAAAATATATTTGACTAAATACCTTTTATTTCAGAGCATGTGTAATTGGGAGGACAAGGATACACGGTATTTTTTTCCAGTTACACGCAGTTACTTTTCACAGAGCAAAACATGTACATGGCTATTGAAGGTAGGGGCAGAAGAGTAGCAAGGAATGGTGTCCCTGAAAGTCTCGCTTGAGCAGTGACAGCCTGCGCAGGTTTGATTTACATTTCATAGGCCTGTCACTTTTGTCCCAGCTGAGCTGCTGCTGTGACCAGGCTGGTGGTGCTCACCTGAAGAACAGTGACAGCTTCAGTGTTTTCCTGGCAGTGAATTAACCCCAGAGCTGCCTCTGAACCTGGTGCTTTTTGCCATGGGACTGCACTGACCTCCCAGAGGGTGGCACAGAGTCCTGACCCTGACCCTGTGCCTGCCTCAGCACTGTGTTTTGTGTGGGCTTGAGGCCAGAATCAGGAGCAGGTTGTGCTCTCTACCTGCTGGAAGGTGGTTTGAGCTCTGTATGTATCAAAAGCAGTTTTACCTCCATTGAGGTTGGGCCTGGACAGGCAGCAGGTCTCAGCTGTCTTCACAGGATTGTGTGGCTGACAGCGGACAAGGCAATCCAAGGTCTCTCCCAAAAGGGCCATTGCAAAGGCTGATGAAGTTCATAGGCAGCCTGAACCCAAAGAGAATCTGCGCTGCCTACAAGAGCAACAGGGAGACGGGAAAGGAGTCTTGAAAGTGCTCCAAGTTCGCAGCTACTCCCAGAGCTTGGGTTTGGTGTACCTGGAGACCATGTTGATGCTGGGGCAGGACCAGGTTCCAGAGTCATTGATGGAGTTTTCTCAATTGGAAAGCACCACTGTTACTAGTACATATTGCCTTTTAATGGAGTGGCATCTTTATTTAAAAGCCTTTCCTTAGGGTAGGAGGATGAAATATACATACTGATATTAATGACAGGACGAGCTGGTGAGGACAAGAGGTGGAGCTATTGTGTGTCTCCTTTTCCAGCATGGATAGGACAAAGGGTGAAACAGTGCATATACCAGATTTTTTTTTTCCTTCTTCAGAACTTCTGCTTTTCTGTGTTTTGGGGTTTTTTTCTATCGACTTTTTTTTTTTTTTTAATGGATGGATATGATCCAGGACCATCTGGTGGAATTTGCCGTTGTCACATCTAGGTTTTCTGATGTATTGCCTGTCAAGTTATATTGTATGTTCAGATGAGTTTCTCATATGAATTGCTGACAACTACTGACAGCCCTGAGATGGGAAGTTGGAAGTTTGGGGGGAAAGAAGGGAGGGGCAGAGTTAGCTTTAAAAATGTAACCTTGATTGCTCTTGATTGGTGGGATTTAATTTCTGGTACCTGTGGTTGACTTTTTTAATAAAGGAACATGAATGAGTGAACTTTAAACCAAGTGCATCTAAGTGCACCTAAGTTACTGTAATTAAACTTGGAAGGTTTGTAGTCCACTCCTAGTTTTGTCGTTGATTTTTTTTTCTCTTTGACACTTGGTTCCTCACTTAATCTTTCTCTGTCCTTAACTCTCCATCTGTAGACACTCTCACACTTATTTAAATTGCAGCCTTTCCTTCCTCCTTTACTCCTCAATCCTTCCCCAGTCCCTCCTTAGAAAGGAGATCTCAAAATGTTTCTGGTTTTGTTAGAATACCACCAGGTATCCTAATAATCGTAGTAGCCCAGTATCCTAATCCTAAATCCTAATACCCTAATAATTCTGTAGTAAAATGAACTAAGATTTTTGGCAAATTAGTATTAACGTTTACAGACAGATCACACGTGTGAAAGCAACTCTGAAATAACTGCAGTAATTCTTTTCTTGCTGGTTTAATACTCAAATAATTAATTAAAGCAGGTTTTTTTGATGTAGAGGTCCACAGTGCCATTGCATTTCCTCACACATTAACAAAGATAATGCTGTACTTTGTAAACCAGAATCCAAACAAGCTATAAACAGTTCAGTTTTGTTCCTCATTTTTTCTGCCGTAATTTGAAGCCCCAAGTAGCAATTAGGCTGGTGGCAAGATAAATTTCACAACTTGTTATCATTCTTCATTTTTTAATTGGCCAGATCAGTAAAGAAGTGATTTGCGTTTGAACTTGAAAGGTTCTTAGTTTATATAGTACTGATGGAAAGCATAGTACAGGTACTTATGAATGGGTTGGAAGGAAGCCTGTTTGTAAACAGAGATGGGATTGCACTGCAAAGGCACATCCAGGTGTGGTTCTGAATGCAGACTCTCCTCCCTCTCCCTCTCAAAGCCGTGGTAGTTATACTGGGCCTCCTGCTCGTTAGATCCTGCCTAAATGTTGATGAAGTAGGAAGTCGCCCTTGGAAAGGAAAAAACTTTCTTCCATGGGAGTTTGAAGCTGAAGATGACAGTCCCCAAGCTCAGGGGACTCTTGTTGCAGTTTGCTAAGGAAGAAGCTGGAAAGCATTTACTTGCCTCTACTTACTGCTGTGTCTCCTGGGTGCTGCTTCCTAGCCTGAGGACTGCGAGTGCCCTTCTGTAGCTGTAGAGAGACGTCGTGTTAAGCTGCCAGGCCAGTAGAGCCTGCATATAGGAAAAAGTAACCACTGTTTCGTACTCTGATCTACTGCAGTTCTATACTTTGTGAGTATCAGACAGGGAGACTTGGAAATGATCCAGCTCCCGTGCTGTTGTAGGGGAGGGACTGGGGTATGCAAGGGTCAGCGTGAGGGTACAGCAGCTCTCCGTGGTGGTGGTGGATTGTGTTGGGTGGAGCACTATTCTCATACCGATCAAGCATCAGCTCAGCTATTGTCAGAGGAAGCGGACTTTGGAGGAAACCCCACAGATGGAATATGGCCAAATTCTCTGCTTGTAACATGTTTGATAGCACTGCAGGGAGGCGAGGCTGGTCTTCAGGCCTTAAATGCATTAAATTAACTCTGGGCGAGCTTGCTGGGAAAAGGGTAATGAAGCGGGTTGGAAATGGGATATGTGTGCTGAAGCACATGCACTGGGCTTAATACTCCAGGTAGCATTCCCGCAGGCATGTGGCTGGGGAGCAGCCAGGTCATGGAGCACACTGTGCTGTTCATTAAATGTATCACAGTCCACAGATGCAGCTGAAATCACTTGTCCAGGCATAAAAGATAAAGTCAGTTAGGAAGGAGAGCAATCCCATCGGGAGAAACTTGTGAGAGGAGCTGGATGCAGTCTAGTGTAATGCTGGCTGTGTAGGGCGTGTAGCCAGCACCCTCTCAGGGGTTGCCTGAGTCCGTTGCAGCAAAAATTTCAGCTTCTGATAGTGGCAACTGATGAAGATCTTGACACATCTGTTCTGTTGTTTCAGGTAGAGGCAGCTGCTGAATGGATCTGCAATATGACTGACGTTGTGCGGTGCTTCATCTTTATTTCATGTGATGAGGGGGTGGGAGGGTGCAGATTACTTTAACTGCCTGGCTAGAGACAGAATGTAATTTATCAGCGTTCATTTGTCTGGAGGGATACACAGCTGATATATAATTTAGAAACGTGTTAAAAAATAGGGAGCTGTTGTCTTTTAAAATCAGTGAGCACTCAAGTCTGTTGGTTTAAAATCTTGTTTCTGTGACACATAAATGCGCTGCTATGCATTTTGTATTTATAGTGTGTGTACAGCATAAGCGATATGTCTAAAATGAACCAAGAAAGTGTGTATAAATAGTACTGATAAAAACTTCATAAGCCCTTCATAAACTCAGAGTAATGTGTATTTTCCATATTTAGGCTGAAATACCTGGAACGGCACATGGATTTATCCTAGTCCTAGTTCTTAGATCATACTTAATGTAGATGTTCTTTTCATATGTGAACTGCAAATGGATTTTTTTGTTTGTTTGTCTCGGTTGCAGTAAATATCCTTTTCATCCACTTTTTTTCCTTCTGCCTTTGAGTCTTTTTCCCTTTTTCTGATTCAAGCCCGGTAATGATACGCTATAAGCTGAATTATCAGAGTGGGAGAAGGGATATCGGTGTCTTCCACCTTGCTGTTGAGAAATCTATATTTTTGTTTTCTGCAGTGTAATGAGAGCAAGAATGAGCAGGTTGTTGCCATCCTGTATTACAGGCAGAATGATAAATTACATGTCCTGGAAAATTTAAAGATGTGTAAGAATGCAAATCCATGGCCCACAAGGCCGTGTGGTTGAAAGTGCTGATCCAGCCAAGAGTTAAGCACATGCTTAAATCTAAGCACAAGTGTTGCATTGGGTGCATCTACCCGGCACCATGCTGTGTGGGGTAAGCAAAGCTCTTGCTATGAAAAGAACATTGATTTGTTTTAGTGGCTTGAAGTAGGAAAAGGAAATGAGCCTTTTCCAGTCACCTGGAAGAGTGGTCTGTGAGTAGTGCAGGTGTTGCTCTTGCGTGTTACTGTCTTTGACTCTGCGGTGTGAACTGATGTAGATGGAAACCCTAATGGTTTGGTGTTTGCTGCCTTACAGTGCATCTATCCACTTCCCCTCTTCACCTTTCACACTCTGCCCACGTCTGCTAACCATGAGCAGAAGAACACCTTGTCTGTAGTAGGTTGTACGGTAGTGTGGTGCCTCTGCCTAGAACGTCTGAAGCGTTAGAAGAGACCGAGGATGTTACAAGAGAGTGCATAACTTTTCCTCCCTTGCAGACAGGGAAATATGTAGAAATTTTCAATAATTTACAATTCAACCCCTTTCCCTCCTGCCCAGTTAAAAGCCTTTGGACCAAAGCTCTGTACACTAGCTCACTCTCCGCCAGCCTAAGAAAGAAACCTCTTGGAAAAGTGGCTAAAGGAGGATTGTTGGTTTTTTTCTGGCTGCTGATGGCAGTGTGCGGTAGGCAGAGTGGTGTAGACCTTTTCTTCGTCTGGTTCTTATTCTGGTTGTCCTTTAGTGGAAGCACTCTTTAGGCTCTGTTTTCTTTCCTCCACTTTAGTTCATTTTCATACCATGTTTCTTGCTCCTTGGAATTTGATGGCATGTGTGCTTTCTGAGGAAGCAGCGTATTCTCTGCTCTGCGTGCTGTCCGTGTGCCCCTGGTGGTGTAAAGTTGTCTATCCCCTTCCTGATGGATTTGAGCTTGCATTCTAACTGGGAGGGGAGACATTTTTATGTACAGATGGAAATGTTTTTATTAGGTTTTTTGGTGCTGAATTAGATGTCATCCCTCTTGCATCCTTGAGACTCTAAAAGAGAGCTGGGGGCTGAGTTTTCCTGATGCACTGATTTTATAACATCGTTCATTTTCACTGAATTACCTCCAACTGGTCCCACAGCATTGCAGCTGGCACCACAATTTCCGCATCCATCTCCTGTGATTTTAAGTGATTTTGTTTACTTCATACAGTGCAATGAGGTGTCAGGCTCATGATTGGAAATTCCTTGGTGCTTTACTGATAAACACAGATCAAAAAGATAATCTCCCAGTTTGCTCTTTTTTTCTCTGGAGCAGTTTTTGAAGGTTGCACATTCTTCTGCTGTACATCCTTTGTCCACGTGTGTCTTCTTTTTGCTTTCTATTCCCTTCCTACTTGTTCCTTTTCTTCCTTCCCTTTATTTCGGTCCTATGTCTTCTATATTCTTTTGGTTTGCTTTGTTTATGTTTGAGAAGAGACATACCTGAGTTTAAGTATAGTTGGCTATTTGGACTTAACTTGGAAGTTTTCTTAAGAAATGCTTTGTAAGCGAAGGGCTCAGTAATTTGCCCCCTCAGCTCATCAAGTTTTTTCCACTGACAGCTGAAAAGTTTCACTAACTTTTCCCATCCTGCCTGCACCTTTCATTGCTATCTGTCTCACACACCAAAGCTTGCTTTGTCATGCCTACGAGAGGCTGTGCTGCGCAATCTGAACAACTGACGTTTCCTTTTTCCATTGTAAAATATTTTGCCTTTTCCTTCAGAACACACATGCAAGTGTCCTCTCTCCTGGCCTTTGACTCTGCCTTATAAAACTGAAACAGAGATGTAGATAATTACTGACAGCTGGACTCCTCTGCATGGTCAGATCCAGGAGCTCCTTCTTCAGCTGCTAGATGTTCTGAAGACCATACGTGTGTAAAAAGGGGTCAAGGGGCATTTTGATGTCTTGATTCTTATGTGGAGATGGCATATATGGAGATTGGGGTTAAAGATGAGAGGAATAAGAGTTTATTTGATAACAGAAGGTTTTTTTGTATTTGTGAAAAAGTGTTTTTTGTACCATCCAGCTTACTTGCTAAAGTTCAACCGAGAAAATGTAATTCTCAATAAAAATTGTTTCATTTTTTGGTTGCAAAGATTTCTTTGTATATGGTGTTAATTTCCTTTCCGTCTTTTTACTGGTTTACCTTAATTTGATTACATATGTATTTTTGGTCTTGACAGACAGTGGGTGTGATACAATCTCTGTTTTAAACTCTTACCATGTAATTAGCAGGGAACTATGTCTCTAAAGTCTTATCTGCCTGCTTCTTTGTTGCTGAAGGAGCAAAGAGGAGCTGAATTCTGGGATTTGGGTCCTTGACTGGAAGTCCTTGTTGTGTAAATTTGGCATAGCCTACTTCTGTTTCAGAGAACCATCTCTTTCTTCAGCTTAGAGCTGTGTAGATGCTAGGACCATGCTTGCATGAAGCCAAGGAATTATAGTGAGTTTCCTAGTTGTGCTCTATGTACCTCTTGTATGAAGTGGGCTTGCACACAGATCTTTCTTATTCATCTATTTATGCTCTCTGATACAGTAATCAGTAGACCATATAAGTTTTTAAAAGATTCTTTTATGAAGTCTTGTGGCTAGCACTGAAAAATAAGCTTTGCTTTCCCTTCTCCAAGCTTCCCGTCTACAAAACCAGCCTGTTTGGGGTGTTTCTGCTACATTCTTCTCAAAGCCATGCTGTGAGTTTTTCATTGCTTTTGGAGCTAAAATTTCACCCATTATGTTTTAGGGCCCACTTTTGCATACTGTTCTCTGAATAACACTTATTCTTGACAGTTCGGTTCCCTTCAGTGGCGTACTAGTGTGAATGTGTTTTGTTCTGAGAGTGGTACCCAACTGAGAGTTTAGACCCTGATTTCTTTAAGCTCAGAAACCCATGTGTAGTTTTAAGTTGTACGTGAATTTTGGACCACTGGTGACCAATGACACATCTAAGCACAGTCTGTGTAAAATACAATTTTGGGAATTGCAAATGCCTTGTAGGAATTTGAAACCATCTGGCTCTGTCCCTTCTTTTGTCCCAGACAAAGCCCTCCTTAGTTTGGATGTAGGGGCTGCGCTCCGTCTTCTGAAGAGGAATGCTTTGTATCGTCAATGACTTCCTGGATGCGATGTAGTTTTGCATTTGCTTCTGGCAAGCAGTCAAATGTAGTTACAGGATGACCATGGTCCATTGCATGGGGCAGTCACTGATGGGCCTTTGATGCACTGGAAATGAGTTAGCCGTGATTGCTTTGTGTCTTAATTTGCTGTTGGTTTCCCCTCTCCCAGCTGGCTACCTGTAATGTAAATTGAGGGGAATGCTGATGGTTTGCAAATTGAAATCCCTTTGCACTGGCAAGATTAATTTCCAGTGTTTGCTCCCCAAAAGGTGTGTGACACCAGTTTCATGACCACTTTTTTTATACGGACTCACCATATCATAAGCTCACTTGTGTGAGCCAAACCAGACTCAGGCTGTTCCTGCTGTTGTGAATTTATTTCAATTTTGTTGTGAATCATCCATGTTTTCCCTCTTATCTTTCAGAATAGATGGGAGGAGTGGAGGGAGGGAAGAGGAGGGGTGGAAAATAAAAAGGTGCACAAAGATTAATTTGCTGTGTAACTTCCTCTTTTAGAAGGAGGGAGAGATACACCTGGGAAAATAGACCTCTAAGCACATAGATGAAATACTGTCCTTTCTAACAGACACTCCAGTGTCGCGCTGAGGCAGTCACTTACTTGGCACTAAAACTGTATGACCAGATTAATTTTGAGGAGACATGAGGTGGTTTCCTCTGTGTGTGTATTTTTACTGCCTTTAGCTAAGTTAGGGCCCTTGGTGCTTATTACTTTTTCATGATTTGTTCTTACCCCTGCTCCTTGCTTCTGGCTGTTTGTTCTTTACTACTTAGGTTATTACTCGTGTTCATGCAGAGACCTGAGAGCTAACAGAGAATGAAGATTGGAGTTGTTCTCCCCTTCCCGTCTCCTATAAGGTTATCTGGGACAGCTTCACAAGTATTTATATATGTCTCTGCAGCTTCTTGGCTTCTGACTGTTATGATTATGTCAAAGGTACAAAACTAAAGCTGGGAAACTAGCCACTTATTGAAATTAATTTCTTTAAATTTATAAACCCACTGATTAATTGTCTTTTAATGCAGATATAAACTTAAGAGCAATATTTAGTCTATATAATAATTGTAATCTTTTATATGAATTTTGTAGTAGTCATACATATGTATTATATACCTATATATATATTTAGCACAGAGGTCACGAAGTCAAGTTGTTATTCAAAAAGTTCTCCAGTCCTTGCTTAATTTATGTGTATGTCTCTTGTCCCATTGGAACACAGGGCTCTTAGGTACATGCTTGTCTTTAAGCGTTGAATATATTCAAGCAAATTAGAGAAGAGGGGTTTTATTTTAGTTTTTATTTCAGTATATTTCATCACCTTGATGGTAAAGAAATGGTGATTATTTTGTGTAACCTTAAGTCACTTGGCAAGATGGCTGTTTTCTAGTCAGTCCTCAGCCTCTGACTTAGGTGCTTTCTTCTTTCAGATACTTACTGCATTAATACAGGTGCAGATTTGAGTCTCGATTGTTGCAAGAGATGCTTTTTGTGGCTGTAGCTTTAATCCCTTTGCCTGGGAAGAAGGGTTGGCTACCTCAGCAGTCAGTTCCTGTCAGCCTCCAGGACAGATTAGAAGCACATCGTTCTGCCGTGGAGAGGGTGGAGTTGGATGAGCCAAGGCAGGAGGGTTCTGCTTGGGATGATGTATGTCCTCCATCTTGCACCCCTCCAGACTTGGGATGGGTCTCATTGCCTATGGCTGATACATATGTATATTTTAGTCTTTTCTTTTCTTCAAGGTCACAGGAACCATCCTCTTTGAGGATGATGAGTGTGATAGTATGTATGTTTTTACTATGGCTCATTCCCAAGATGAGAGGGTTCAGAGCTGCTCCAACCCTCCCTGGGCTTGGGTAATGCTGCAGGGCTTTCATAATGGCTAGATGGCTTCTGTGGGGAATGGCTGCTGATGCAGCAATGCTAGCAGAAGTCTAGAGGTGGGGAAGCACATCTTGATGCAGGGTGCTGCCTGCAGTGCCCTTGTGTCTCGAAATACTGTGTAAAGTAGCTGAAAGACCACTCTCTTCTTGGCTTTGCAAATACCTGCGCATGGATCCAGAGCTGTACATAATGAACAGGGGCAGATGTTTTTAAGTGCAGCTGTTTTAAACAGCAGTTGGTTTATTGAGCTGATGTTGCTCTTCTCTCAGTGACAGTCAGGTTACACTTCAGTTATTTGAAGAGATTCTCATTGCCAAGTACTTGACTCAGCATTTGACTCAACAGAGGCAGCAGATCTTGCCAGTGGGAAGGAAGGGAACAGAAATGAGCTGCTGCGGCAGGGTTGGGTAAGGAATCTCCCATCATCAAAGGGCCACCAGTGAATAGCAACTGTGTCGGTAGGTTTGCAGATGTTCCCCGCCCAACAGATACTTTCTGCTTTTTCTCTGAAACTGTCACCCTCTTGTGTGTATTAAATGTTATATCAGCTATTTATGGAGGTGTTGTAATCTCCACAGAGGTGGGGTGAGAAGGAGGGTTGTAGGGCAATGATGCATTGATTTTTCGTGGGATTTATGGGGCAAAAATTAAATACCTTATTTTAAATTGCTATTGAAATAAATAGAACAGCAAGTCTTATAAAAAACCACCAACACTCAAACCAGGCTCGAACCTCTTCCCCTTACTGCTGTGCCCTTGATAAATATGCCTAGATTCAATAGTCCTTCCATGAATTTTCAGGCTGCCAAGGGCATGAAGAAGTTCTTCGTAGCTATTGAACTGTAAATTGTTGCATATGACACCTGGAGGAGTTGGAATGGTTTTGTACAAGTAACTCAGTGTATTCATCACACTTCCCCTATTGCGTGCAGTGGTTCACATTGAAGCCGAGAAAGATGATTCATATTGCTTTCTTCTCATCCCCCTGTCACTAGCAGCGGTAGCCCTCAAAGTAACATTTGAAACAGTAAATGCCTGGCCCACAGCCATGTGTTACTACTGCTCTGCTGGGCCCTCTGATGATACTGTAATCAGATGAGAGACAAGGTAAGAATTGTTCTTTTCCACAGGGAAAATCAGACTAGGGTACTTAAGTACTAATCGAAAAACAATTTTAACGAAGTGTTTAAATTGGCCAGCAGGCATTTTTCAGTCCTATGGCCTATGCTGTCAGGAAACACCCTTTTTTCTGCTCCAGTATAAGTTATTTTAGATGATTTGTGAGACCTTACGCTCTGTTCTGAATTTTCGTGTGAATATTAGCATCCCTGGGATATGCTGCCAACCCAGAACACGGATGTTTTGTGCTCCCTTAGCATCAGTCTAAGTGGTTACACTGGGCGGGGGGCGGGGGGGTGGTGGTGTCCAGTAATACTGTGCTCCTATCAGTTGTTAATATTACACTATTATCATATGAATAGGGTTGGGTTATGTGATGGCTGCATCCCTTTAAGATGCGAGGCTATGGTGTACAGGTGTGGCTCAAGGGGGCAATGGAGGTGAAACAATCTATTTGCAATTTTGGGACTCAAAGTGGCATTAAACCTTTTTATTTCCCCTGACTTGATTTAGATTCTCCTTTACCTTGGCTCTGAACTACATTCCTGTCATGCTGCTGTGCTAGGCACCTCTGGGCATTTGTCAGACACTGGCTAATTGAAGCACACGCTCTAGCTGTTTTGATCAAGATTGTAGACGCTGCTGCTGCCTCCTTGTGGAGTTCTTTCCATGAAGTACTAGGACTTTGGTCTGTAGGTTTTGGTTCTCCAGGGTTTTTAGGAAAGTACAAAGTCTCTGAACATACCAGAAAGTGGAAGCTTAGGGCAAAGGCAGATGCAGGGAACAGTCCTGCTGTAAACCTGCTTGTGAACTGAGATGTTCTCATCAGTTCTGGAACAACTGCAGCCCACTTGCAAACAGATGCATAATCCAGTGAAGGCAGTGAAATGCTTGGACATCTTAAGCCCTGTCCTTCGGATACTTCCACACACTTGGTAGCTGTTCACCCCTAGAGATCCGTCAAAGTGCTTGACAGTTCCGTTGTTTAGCCTAAAATGCAAGGTTTGTATTTCTGTTATTTCTCTTCTTTTACATACCTTGGTGCCCCTATGATGTTCACATTCAAGGATGTTTTTCCTTTCAACAGCTGTATTTTGCTGTGGTATTAGCATCTTACTTTCCTAAGACGTCTATGAGATTTGCTGGTTATGACTACTCTGTTTGTCTGAACGGACAGGAAAAAGGAACTCTCTTCCTTTTCCTCCACCCTTCTCAGGGCAAGTCCATGCTGACAGGGCCTACATCTTCAGGCTAAGTTGTGGCTGCAGGGAGTCTCCCAGGCATGCAGGAGGCCCCATGGCCCTCTGCATGGCAAGTGTGGATGGGGAGAGAAGATGGAAGGAAGGTGTGTTGAGAGCAGAGCACGTCAGGCTTATGGCTGCCCCGCCAGCAGCTCTTTCAGAGCAACAGTGACAGAGCTGATAACTTAATCCTCCCTGTCCTTTATCATGTTTAAACTGTCACCTGTGGTCTTGGAGGCCCTGGAGCCCGTGGAGATGAATACAGCCTTGGGGTTTGATTGTTGGTGGGTTTTTCACAGGAAGCTGCTACCATATTTGTGGCTGCTGGTGTGGTGTGTCCTACCCAGATCCCTTTGACAGTTTCAATCTTTTCATCTGTAAAATGGGAGATGTGTTTCTTCAGCTGATGTTGTGGTGATAAGGGCCTAATATTAAAGTGTTGTCTGAGAGAGGGCAGATGATCTTAATGCCGCCTAGGCAAAAACAGTTAACAAGTAGTGGGCTGTGGGAAGCACCATGGTGAGACCATGAGCAGGGGTCTCGAAGGCAGTGTTTTACCCTTGGTTTCTCATGTCAGTCTAGGTGAACATCATTTACTTACCAAGCTGCTCTTGTGAGCATGAATTATCTCTGCTTCCTTTACAGACACATTGGCACTAATTACATTTGCAGGTACGCAGTTGGCATAGCTGTAGGAGAGGCAGTTGGTTTATCTGTGTCACCCTGCTGACCTGTCACTACTGATGACAAAATGGGAACCTGAAAGAGCACAAGTGACACCTAGCTTGGGTGAGAACAGCTACTGAAGCCATCTCCTGCCTTGGAAACTAGCAGGTGACTCTCCCATGCCATTCATCTGAACACACATTGCATATGCAGGAGCAGGCCAGTATGTCCCTGCTAGGGTGGTTCCTAATGAGGATGGAGGGATTGTTAGAGTGAATATTAGAGTGAACAGTTTAGCATATGACAAATTCAGATAGATAGTGTGCTTTTCCATAACAAGTATGTATTTTATATGTATAAAATATGCACATATCTGTGGAGGAGAATAAATATCTATTAATTTGTCAGGTTGATGTCGAGAGATGTAACCTAAGTGTGTATGTGTGAAATGTGTTTGATCATACTTACACCTTTGTAAACCTAATATTTATGTAAAACTTGTATCCTACATCTCTTAAGCCTGGGAGTATGTCATGCTTGAAGCAGTTGAGTAAAGTGGGGTTTGGCCATTGAGATACTCTTCAAAAAATACCTTTTTCTCTGTCCAAGTGTATTCTTGCTTAGGAATTTTCAATATTTGGCTGGAGTCCTGGTCCTTTTGACATCAGTTTTAGTGTTAGCTTCTGCAGAATCAAAATGCCATCCTCTGTGTGTGGACTCCTGATCTTGGTGTCCAGAAACCCAATGCTTCCTTTGTCTCCTTCTGTATCAATACAAGGACTTTTTTTTTGTCAGTTCAGGCATGAAATGTTTTTGTGCTCTCAAACTGAGATGCACTTTTGGTTTAAAAGCACTGCAGGAAGAACAATTTCTTCTAGGGCGTACTTCTGGGACTATAAATAATAAATGCTGTGACTCGGAATGACACAGGCACCCCTGCAACTTATATGTGCAAGGCAAAGATTCAGTAAATAATGATTTACCTGCTCTTTGTCAGTCCTAAACCAAGAGGGGGTCTATTCAGACTTCTTTGCTAGCTTTGTGAGTATTGTTTGTGCTGTACTGCTTTTTAGGAGTTCCAAAAATGTTAACTGTTTTTCTTTTGTGGCACTGTTTTTGGAGGCTGCAACTTTATGAGGGGTATTAAATATTTATCAAACTCTTAGTTCTGAGCCAAGACAACCTATCCAAACCTCACCAACTTGCAGTAGGCTGGCAGTGCTGGCTATTTGAGAAGAGTTTGGGGCTGCCACACCTAGTGCCTTATGGTGCAGTAGTAATAGACAGTTATTATTTCAGAGTTGTTGGATTTGTTTGATTATGGTTTTTTCCTCCCCTTTAATGATGTAGTTTTGTTCAGTTATTTTGTGGTGTGGCAGAATGACAATAGGACCCTCTTCAGGACTGGGATTAAATTATCCATCTCCATGTGATGTGATAAATTGTAGCTGTGAAATCCGTGCATATACCTCATTCGAGGGGTAGAGAAGCAGCTTATTAATAAATAGAAGACCAGTCTGTAAATGTACTTTCTTCTCCATTAAAATCAAAGCTTGACTAAGATAAGGAGCCGAGCATGGTATCTCTGGGTTATCAGGGATCCCACTGATAAAGTCCCTAACCAGAGGTGAAGGTCTGTGGAGTCAGTGGAAGGGCTTCTGTTAGCATCAGTGGAAGCTAGGTCATGCAGTGGAACTTTCTGAAGTGCGGAAAAACAAAATCAAGATGTGTTTTTTTTCAAGTGAAGTCAGCTACAAATCTAAACCCACTCCTCAACTTTCAAAAGTCAGAGCAAAAATATCTGGCTTGTTCGAGACAGCACCTTTGGATTCACAGGGGGCAATGAGATGAGCTAAAAAGAGAAGGGTGACTCTGGATATTCCTAGTCCCGACAGGACAGGCTGGGGGCACTGGGTGGGCCTGCCAAAGAGGGGATCTCTTCTATTTGCTCTTTTTTCTTTTTTTTTTTTTTTTTTTTAATTTCTCCCAAGCAGCTGTGACTGACCAGTGTCCCTCTGGGATCCTCTCAGGACAGGCATAGGCTCATGCTGTAGTTCAAAGTCCACCTTGAGTTGGTGGGAAGAGGTGGCACAGGCTTGAAAAGGAGGGTACTGAGGTAGATGGCACCTTGTCCTGTCAATCCTAGTGGTTTTTAAAGTTTCCAGGTGGGCCGGAACCATTTTGCTTGTTCTGTACCAAGAAGCCAGAGGTGTAAAAGTGGCACTCCAGAGCAGGAGATGAGAAAATGCCTGTTTTACTTCTGTGATGCCCTAGTTTAGTAGATACAACAGTTGTGTTTATTCATCATGTTGGCAGGCATTTTTGAAGGTCTAGCTTTGTCAAGAACCTTTTGTTGATTTTGCAGAATGTTATTTGGGGTTATTCTTTGTTTCTTTCAGCTTAGTTTTCTTCTGTATTTGGCTTCTAACTGGCAGTCAGAAACCCAAGGTTATAAATTCCATGGTATTACTGTTAAGCATGTGTGATGCTGAATGACACCTACATTTCTCAACTCTGACGATGGCTGTATTCAGGCTAGCGGTCTTGGGTCCTGGCCAGGACAAGTCGTGAACTTCCGGGGACTGCTTTGTGCCTCCCAGTTCTGCCAGATCTCTGCCTCAGGACTACCCTGTTTTCATCTTATATCGGAGAAAACACTGCCTCTGCCACAGCAGGCAGGAGAAGCTGGATGAGGGACATGCTTGTTTTGAGGCAGTGGATCTGTGTCCTGGGAGGGAGGAGGAGATACCCAAGTGCCATCCTAGATTGCAGTGGCCTTCCTCAGGGGGGAGTCCTGGCTTCAGTAAGGTCAGGGTACTTGATGGTGAATGAGGGACCCATCACCTGTAATAACTTGAAACACTGGTGGATCCTCACCCCAAAAGTTGCAGGTTATTGCAGTACTTAATGTTGTGCTCTGTTGCTACTGTGATTCAAAGTGTATCGACCCTCAATGCCTTGCAAATGCTTCAGCCTGTCACTTACCGCAGATTAATTTGACAGGGCTGCTTTGCCTTCTTGCATGGAAACAGAAGGTTTCTTGGGGCTGGGGTTCCACAGTAAGCAGGGGGTGTTCGTGGAGAGGGTGACTGCAGGCTTGGTCAACAGTAACCAGCCTAGGCAGCATGATTCCATAGTGGAGTGAACCACCACAGATGCTGTAAATCCATTTATCCTCTCCCTCAGATCACTTCCAGCATGATTTGGGGAGGGTAAGAAGCTGGAGACACCAGCTTGTCTGTGATGCATATTTAGAGTGAGAATTTAGGTAACATGCTAATCCTTGTAGCTGCCACACTTTCCTAATTGAGAGTTTTGAATACCCCATATCTTATCTAATTGCATTTTTTAATGCAGAGCCATTTGAGCTTCTTCATTTTGGCAGTGAGGATAATTCCTGTCATGAGCAAAAACCTAGGGATGCTTTTCTCTTTTTCCTTATGTAAAACAGTTGCTCTTTATCTGAGAGTATCTGTATAGACCTGCGTGTACACATGGGTGTTAAAGAACTTCTCTTTTTCATCATTCTTATTTCACCTGTTAGGTCTCACTTAGAGAGAAAAAACCTCCCAGATAATCAACAAGATGTATCCTTCAAATATACAGACAACACATTTGCAGAGAGCCTCATATGTTGCCTCGTGATCTATCTGCAAGTATGTCTCTACAGGGCTGGGATCTCGCTCCTAATAACTGTCTCATCTGTGTTTAGTGGTGTGACTTCCAGCCGTGAGCCTTTCGGTGAGTGCCGTGGGCAGAACTGGGCTGCTCTTCTGATCCCGCATGTAGATCCAGTTACAGAATTAGGACCTGAAATGTTCCCAGTCAGTATTGCCTAGTTTGCCATCTTCAAGAAGCAACTCAGTCCCCACAGGTTCAAGCTCCGCTGAGAAGATTGGTGTAAGACACTTTTGCCTTTATGACCTTCAGCTTGGACACAGTAAGATACTCTCTTATAAGCCCTGGCTCATTTTTGTGCCTTTGTATTTAAGAATTACAGTTTCCATTGTAAAAGATAACTTCATTTTGAAAATATGGTTCCCTGGATCTCTGAAGGAGGGCACTCACAGCCTTGTTCAATACTAAGCCATTTGCTGACCATCACAGCTGGGAAATCGCTTCCCTGGTGACAAGGGAATTGCTAGAAAGCACGCCAAATGGCTTTCACATCCTCTAGCAAGGGGCATTTTTTTCCTTTCTCTCCTATTGTTTTGTTCTTTTGTGTGAAGTGTTTGGAGTAGTAGTGGCATTAATAATATCTAAAAGCAGGATTTCTAAAATGCGTCCCTCCCCAAACCAGTTTGCCGTCTGTCTCCCAAGACATGCTCAGCTTTGTGAAACAGCACGATGGTGTTTGTTTCAGTGTGGCCGCCCTTTGGGGATTTGCAGGAATACTGCAGCAAATCATCCTGCATGCAAGGCTGACCTCTGGGAGGCTAACAAATTGAGGTGAGCCAGCTGGAGCGGTAGGACACTGCCGACAGACAGAGCATGCTCAGACCTGGGGGAGAAAGGTAGTTCAATCTGCAGATGGTGCACGGGTTACTGTGCTCAGAGCTGTTAGATACGATTTTTTCTTTTTCTTTATGGTGGTGGGGAAAGAAGAGGACTGGAGTGTGTTCGTTCCCCTGCAAAGCGTAGCTTTAAGGTGTCTTCTTTTTTCTTTCTCCTTGAAAGAGAGGCACTGGATAGCATTTCCTTTTATTTAGCAACACCAGGTATGCGTGCATGTGCTGAAACACTGATCTACCAGTGACAGTACTTCCAAGATTAAAAAGGTTGCAGATGCTCTGAATTACTGTGCTGCTTTGCTGGGTGTTATTGTAAATGTGCTCTGTTTGCTGTGCTGATCACATACGGCTCTGAATTCAGTTTTGTTGGCACTCCTGGCTGCAGGGGGGGTAGGGGGATTAACATGTTTTTTGATGCTGTCTCCTTGCTCCCCCCCCCCAAAACTTCACATTGAATCTCTCCTCTGTGGCTGTGCATGTGTAGGAAGGAGGTCAGTAGTTGATTTGTAATCCCCGGTCTTTGTAGTCCTTCTTTGTTTGACTGGTGGTTTGCTTTATCATTTTTAAACAGAAGTCTCATGGGGAAAACATCTTTATCTGGATTAAATTCTATAGGTTTTCAGAAATGTATTTCTTACTGGACAGGTGCTGCTTTGGGATTACTTTTTTTAACGCTCACCTAAAAACATGCTAATGTAGAGCTCGTGGTAACCAAGGAGGGATTTTCACTGTTCTTATTGGCTGTGCTGTGCTCCGAACAATTTTGGCTTCTGCTTAGAATTTGCAGCACATGGGAGCGGTCTCAGGCACCATGCTGAGGGAAAGTGGGGAGAGCTGAGGCTGTAAATACTGCTAAGCACCAGTCCCAGTATCCAAATAACGTGGGTACTTTTCCCATCAGAGAATAAAGAAAGGATGGATAAAATACAGAGAATAACAAATGGCAACTAAAGCCCAAAGGCATGGTTGGAGTGGCTGAAGTGCATCTTGTTCAGTATTTTCGGATTTCACATCATATTCTTTTAAATTCACTTTTGCAGCATTAGTAAATTTTCCCTTCAGCCACCCCGACTCCGTCTTTGCTTTAGGTAGACCACTGGAGTAAGATAAACCTGCTGCTCTCTGACAGGTTTTTGTTTCTGAGAAAGGTATCTTGCTTACAGACTAACAGCAAGAGACCAGGCAAAAGGAGAGGTTTTTTACTCATATGACAGTGCTGTTAATGCCAATATAATCTGATAGGTTTCGATGGGATACTCGGGTGAACAAAGATCGTCTGGAATGAACTCTGTTAAGCTTCCCCCTCTGTCTAGCCATGGTTGTTATGAGTACCTTGAGTTTTCATCTTTAGCCTTGGGACTGTCAGAAGGTGAAGATTTGAGAGCTGAGAGAAATACTTTTTTTTTTTCTTTTTTAGCTCATTTTTCTTACATCTCCCATCTCAAGCTTGTTTGTCTTTATCAGAAATGCATCTTATGTAGGGGAATTTTCTGGAGAACAGGGTTAATTTTTGTTTGGGGAAAGGATTTCATACTCCATGTCATTCTGGATGGAGAAGAGATCTTGGAAATGTGGACCTTAAAAGCCCAAGACGTATTCTCTTCAGTTTCATACTTTTAGCTCAGTTTTGTGGTTTGCTTATATGCATTGATTGCTTAGTGTTGGAATTTTTTTTTTACCTGTTCTTTTGTAGATCAAGACAGCAGTATCAACAAATATTAAATCAATGGCTGCTAGTCGACATGAAAGTCAGGTTGGATCTCTTCCTGTCCCAGTTCTCACAGACTCTGAAATTAAATGGAAGAAAACTTAGATTTTCTATCCGTAAGCACAACTGAAGGTGGTCAGTAGCCACCAATATTCTCCTATTCATATTGAAGGTATGTTTGCAGTAGGGACCATTGCACAGAGCCTCAGTCTCCTTGATAGCAGTCTTGCATAGAAAGATTTACAGTTTTGCTTTCTATTCCTGACTTATGCTAAACCATAAAAACTGAAGATAAACCTAATTTTGATTACAACTGTGTACAGATACCTAAAGTTTTTGTGAGACAGTTGGTTTTTTTAAAAAATACTGTTATGTTTTGATTTTATTTTTTCTGAATAAAGTGCTATACTTAAAATTCCACTTGAGGCTGCAGAGTTAAGGTATTCTTATTTTTCATATCCCCTTTTTGTATCAGGCTTTGTTAATTATATTTGTAGCTTTAACTGCTGGGTTTGCTCCCTTCGAGAATCTGCTCTCTTCCTGTTTAAAAAGTCAGCACTTCCTCACTTGGCTGCTTTTTACAAAGAAAATGTTCCAATATATCAATCATTCAGTGTACCATCTTTTCTTTAATGTGATATGTACTGTGAAAAAGATATGTATCTCATTAAACAAATACAGTGAATAAGATGATAACAGCCTTTTGGGCTGTGGAGATTGACTTGCTTGTAGTTCTGTGGGAATCTGTGACAGAGATGAGAATAAAAGCCAGTTCTTGGCTGCTGAATCCTAACTCCCCCTCCTTCCAATCGGGAAAGTTGCCTTCTAGCAACTTCTGCTTTGAGCGTGAATGAAGTAGGTATTTAAAACTGCATGTATTACATATACTACATCCTTAGCTAAGCCTCTTGCATCAGGGATGGGAGAAAGAACAGAAGACATTTTGCAGGGGGAGTGTGAAATGCCGTGTTTGCATGCTTTACTTTTCTTGTGCCGGTCCTGGAAAGCCAGCCTAGCAAGAGACGGATCCGGGGGTAGCGAGTGCTTATGGGGAAAATGTCCTCAAGGAGGGAGTATCTGCTCCCACTGTGTTGCCACAACAAGAAGAAGGGTCAGGGTCCCCTGTCCATGTCCTGCCTTGTTGTTCACCTTGGTGACCCTTGTTCTCTCTAGTCAAGCTTTTGTTTTGTTCCTCTGGGGTTCTTAGTAGTGCATGTTTGTGTCTTTCTTTTGTTTTTTATTGTGTGGACTTTGTAGCTTTTCTCCCAATTTCTTACCTAGATTGTAATTTTTAAAATGGAGAAGAGATTTTAAATATTGTCCATCATATTAATAGCTTTAAAGTAGTGATTCATCCTAGCTTCATAATTAAAAAAAGAACAACAGAACTCGTCTCTTAAATGAATCCAAACAGTCCTTTGTGCCAGCTGTCTATTAGTAGAAATTAATCTCTCCCATCCCACCCACTCTGATCTCCTCTACTGTTAACAAGAGATGAAGAACAGCTTCCCCATCTATGTTTCCTGTGGCTTTCCCACTTCCTGAGGATGTTTATAACATCAGATGACCAGCAGCTAACAGGCAAAAGGTGTTACTGTGTCCAAACTTCCAACAGAGTATTATGGACCTGCAAGATGCTCGAGGTCTCTGCCAGAGGTGCTTGCTGAACACACCAGATGCATGCTCCTGAAGTCTTTACCTGCTCACCAGTAATCAGTGCTAGTTAGAGCAGCAGTAGCAGGGCTGAGAGGATGAAGCTGTGACCCTTTTGCTAAGTTAGTGAGGGTGGAGGAAGAGAATAGGGTAAGCTCTTAAGTAAGATGCCTGTGGTCTCTCCTTTGGAAAAAGAGGAAAGATAAGCTGACCAAAAATAGAGTCCCTCCCACAGGGTCTTGGCCTCTGGAGCAGCATCCATTGTGGCCGAGCTGCAAACCTCGAGACACGCTCTCATTTCCCTTGCAAAGTCTTGAGCTGCCCCTATGCCGGTGTGTTTGTTGAGCTCCCCATCTTTGACCGTGCGGTGCTGTAAGTCAGTTGCCCCGCTGCCCTGTCAGCATCGCTGCCAGGGAAATCTGCTCCTTATGTCTCCCTCTCTCACTCCTGCTTGGAGTCCTGCAGCCCACTCCTGTTGGGAGTCCTCAGGGGCACGGCACGGCCCTTCCCATGGGGCATCGTTGCCCTCTGCCAACTTGGCAGTGAGAAGCTCCATGCTGCTTTTACGTGCATGTCTCCTCTGGCTAGGCTCTAGTCTATCAGCTGTCGCGTCTTCTGTTGCTGAAGGATGGTGCTTTAGCATTTCAAAGCAGAGAGTAAAAAAATGTCAGTCCATGCGACTTCCTTGGTAACTGGGACACATTGCTCACGTGGAGCAAAGCTGTGGTTATCCCAGTGTCACTGGGAAGTGAGAGGGTAGATGAGTGTGGTAGGGATGGGGAGGAGATAGTCTGTGGGTGAGTGGGGGTGTGAACAGCCTAGATGCTGACCTATATGTAGAAAGAAACAGCACAGAGGACTCTGCTCTTAAGGAAAGTAGCAGTGTGTCTAGCCTGCCACTTCTGCAAGTGCTTTTCAGTTCTTGAGATGTTCTCCAGTGACACCATGGGAGGGGAGTGGCAGCTCTAGACCCATTTTGTGATGGAGATTCAGTAGTGAAAGTTTCTTTTATTGTGAAGCAGCTCTCTTCAGGTGGAAGGCTAAATGCTTTCACCGATTTCAGAGTTACCTGCTGCCTCCTGAGAAAGTTTCCCATCCCAGGACTACTGCTGCTGACAACGCTTAATGACTGATCTCAGCTTGGGGTACTGAGGAACTAGGGGACATGGAGAGTGATTGCTTGCTTTTACCCCCTTGGTGCAGCCTCTCCTGGGTATGTAAAAGCAAACAGCAGGATGGTTTGTTACTGTTTATGTTCTATCACTCCCTGAAAGACCAAAGATTTTAGTTCTCTAAGGTCTATGTTCACTGAAAGCGAAAGGTGGATGATAAAATGTGGGAAAAGAGGCAAAGAATCAAGACTGTTTCCCGAGTACCTGTGAAATTCTGCTTTTAATTCTGCCTGCAACACCCCTTCCTGTCCATATCCCCTTGTTCACTTCCATCAAAAGCAGCTTTCAGCCAAGCAGCACGAACCAGGATTTACAAACTAGCAAGGAGGAACAGGAATGAAGATGGATTCCTTTAGCATTGCTAGCTTTTAACATTCATTCCTGACACCTGTATGGCTAAAGCACATACACTCACTTCACCTAAGTGCAGGGAAGTGAAAGAGCTGCAGTGAGGGAGGAGATGGAGGAGGACCTTGCAAGTGATTTTTATTAAAAAGCCGAGTTCTTCATTTATAGCCATTTAGAGGGTATTGCTGTAGCAGAGTCTGAAATGAAAATTGCTAACCTCCGAACATTGGCCGCATCCATCAGGCTACATCTCTGAAGTGCCTCTTATGCCCTTCCCTTGGGGCTGGAGGGGAGAGAGCAAATCAGCCAGGGGTGAAACATTAGAACAGGATGTTTCCAAGGAGGCCTGTTTGGCTCAAGGGATTTATAATGGTCGGCAGAACTCTCCACCACTGAGATGCCCGTGAAATACAGGTGGTATCAGTGGTATTTTTATGGACTGCTGGCTTCTGATGCCTTTGAAACACCCACACATACACACTCTCCCTGCCGTACTGGAATAATAAAGAGGCCATGTGGTTTTCCCCCTCTGCCAAGTTCTTGCAACTTGCCTTGACTCTGTTGAACTTGTAGGTTCTTTGTTCTTCTGACCTGCAGTAGTTAACTTTCACAATGCCCGCAGACTGGCCTTCATTTGAAGTGTGTGCTTGTGGCAGAGGACTTGGTTGTTAAAGGTCTGCTTTACATACTGACTAGCAGGTTTTGCACATGGCTGCTTGGGCTCAGTTCTTTCCTTGGTGATGCTGCTGAAGTCATTTAAAACTGTGCTCACAAGATGAGAGGTCTGTAGTGGGGAGATTATGTGGAGAGTTGGATGATATTGTTAGATGTCTTTCAAAGATAGTGAAGAAGTAAAGTGAAGCTTTGGAAGTCTGGTACCAACAAAATAACTTAAGATATGCCCCCATCAAAAATGTATTTTCCTGAAAACTGGTTTGGTTGCATTAGCAGAGCCTAACCGAGTGATGTACCACTGTCCCTGGTAGGTTTCCATTCAAGGCTCTCCATGGAACAGCCATGGTTGAGAGTTGCAAAGCCATCAGAAGCAGCACTCATTCCCTGTTACAGAGAAGGAAAGATTGAGAGGTGATGTGACAGCCATCATTCGTCTGGGCAGGATATCTGTGGCACCTGGGACAAGACCAAGTTTAAATTGCTGTGGTGGAAACAAAGGCCAAGTGTTAGGAAAGAGTTTATCACAGTCCTTCATGCCTTCATTGCTAGAGACTGGCTGAAGAGATGAATGAGTATTAAGAATGAGATAGATAAGCATCTTTTGGGAGTGGTTTAGGGAGAGTTGATCCTGCCCTGGTAATTAGATGACCACTCTGGGTCCGTTCCCATTTCCTTTTCCATGGTTGAAATCAAAACAACAGCTTTTTAATTTGCTGCTTGCTTTTAGGGAGTTGTTAAATGAGGCAGTTTTTCAGACCACTTGCCAAAGGAGGTGGACTTCATTTCTGTTTCATTTGAGTAGCTAGAGTTGCTCTGAAATTGAAATGAATTTGTTGCTCAGATCCCCAGCGACCACCTCTTGAATCTGTGTAGCTTACAGCTAGCACTTGTTTCTTTGGCTTTATTCAGTCTCCTACATACCTTCAGTTCTTCCTAAGGGATCCCTCAGGCTGTTGGGATCTCACAAGCTGTAGGGATCCCTTCTAACTTCATTGAATTCCATGAATGATTCTCCATTCAATTCCAAGCTGCGTGAACCAGATTGCAGGATCAAGCTTTTAGGCTGCAATATCTCTTTTCAAAAGAACTCCCTTGACAGTAGAGAAGGTGTTTGCATTGGTCCTAAATATGCCTTGCTGTCTTCCTCCACTCCGGCATATAAAAAGAAGCATCTCTGGGTTAAAATGCTAAGGGAATATTGCTTGGGATGTCAGAGCATGTGCTTGAGACTTTGCTTTTTTCCCCGCCCTCCAAACTTGCAGCCAAGGGAGTTTAAATTACTACCTTTAAAAATTGTAGTTAGAAACCGTCTAATCAGGTATACACCAATCAGAAATTTCCCTTCCTGTAGTTCCCCATGAGTCATGGCTGCAATTATTTACAGCCTGACTAGCAATGAACCTTGATGCATAATGAAAATTGGAACCCATAAATACTATAGGTGAATCAATACCTCAACTGAAGTTCACAGCTGAAAATGTAATCAATACTCTGATATAAGCCAGTAGTGTTTCTACATAGAAAGAAAACAGCAGCAGGATCTCTCCCATAACAGAAAAAGAAACAGGGAGGCCTTGGAGCAGTGCAAAAGAGATTCTCCAGTTGGAATGGGAAAACACCAACAGTGGGAACACTTCAAATCTATTACCTTCCCATTTGTATAACGGTTGGTTGTGCTGGTGCAAGTCAGACTCTCACTAAATGAAGGTTTGATTGCTTTAATGAAACATCAGTTCCTCTAATAAAGAGCGGAGCTCTCCTCTCTCTCATGCCAATATTTCTTTTGGAAGACGATGGCAGCTCCTAGCCTTTGATCCTGGATTGCAGCCAAAGAAATGACTGAGTGACTTGGGACACAGGGCAGTCCGTAGACCTGCGAGTCCTCCCCCCACCCCCACAATAAAATTAACTTGAATGTTATGTTCACAAGTTCACATTTCGTATTGGAATGGAGTGTAGCAAAATCTGTACCTGGCAATACTCCTTGTACTATTATTATCTGCACAGTAACGGCGAGAGGCAGAGTTGGGTACTAGCAGACATGCAAAAGGCCTATGGCAGATCAACAGAAGGAGCTAGGTCTCCCGAGCCCTGTGCGAGTAGCCCAGTGATTGTAGCACTGTCTTTCCTCTCGCTGTTGGACTCATCTGCAAAAAGCAGGGTGAGCCAAAGTCTCAGGGAACATACCATTTTTTTCTGACAAAGATTCACCCTCAAACCCTTTTACTTTTTCTTCTCCAAAAGGGTAGAATGAAAATGAGAGGGGAAACCTTGCTGTAGAACAGCTCCCAGTTCTGTTTGCCTTTTTTTTTTTTTTTTTTTTTTTTTTAGTTTTGGGTAGCGCTTTGGCACTTTTTTCTTCTTTTCCCTCGTTCCCTGGAAGGGGGAAAAATTCTGAAAAAAGCCTAAACTCTCTTGGATTGCCCATAAAATACAATTTATGGTGGAGCTGTAAACCTGATGTTTAAATGGTTCCTTTCTTGTTTTATTTTCCACAGGTCTTTGCCCTCACCATGTCAAGGAGTGTTAATGATGTGTTCCCTCTCCATTGCATTCCCCACCTGTCATCTTGCTAGGATCTAACTACAGAATGAACATAGCAGCTGTGTTTAATGCCCTGCTCGTGTCTGTCCTCGCTGCTGTGCTGTGGAAATACATCAAACTGCGAGAGCATGTCTTCATGGTTGAAGAGGAGTTGGTCCTCACACGCCAATCTCAGGAACTCTCTCAGGTTCAGATTGACTACCATGCAGCTCTCCAGGCACTGGTGGAAGATGGTACCAGGATGGTGTGCACCGGCAGGATGCACACCGACCGCATCTGCCGCTTTGAGTCCCTCTGCTACTCTACCGAGGCTGAGGAGTTTGTCTACTTTCACAGCAACTCCTCAGTCATGCTGCCCAACCTGGGCTCCCGGAGGTTCCAGCCAGCTCTGCTCGACCTCTCCTCAGTGGAAGATCACAACACCCAGTACTTCAACTTCGTGGAGCTGCCAGCTGCTGCACTGAAATTTATGCCAAAGCCAGTCTTCGTGCCTGATGTGGCGCTGATCGCTAACAGGTTCAACCCAGACAACCTGATGCACGTCTTTCATGATGACCTCCTCCCCATTTATTACACCATGCAGCAATTCTCTGATTTAGATCTGGAGGCGCGGCTCTTCTTCATGGAAGGGTGGAGTGAAGGTGTTCACTTTGACCTCTACAAGTTACTGAGTAACAAGCAGCCACTCCTCAGGGAGCAGCTTAAAACCCTGGGCAGGCTCCTCTGCTTTACCAAATCGTATGTGGGGCTGTCCAAAATCACCACCTGGTACCAGTACGGATTTGTCCAGCCACAAGGGCCGAAGGCTAACATCTTGGTTTCTGGTAATGAGATCAGGCAGTTCACCAAATTCATGATGCAGAAGCTGAACGTCAGCTTGGAGGAAAGCTCCAGTGAGGAGTACATCGTAGTGTTCAGTCGAACAATCAACAGACTTATCCTAAATGAGGCAGAACTAATCCTGGCTCTCGCTCAGGAGTTTCAGATGAAAACCATTACCGTCTCTCTGGAGGAGCATTCATTTTCTGACATTGTCCAGTTGATCAGCAATGCGTCCATGCTGGTCAGCATGCATGGGGCCCAATTAGTCATGTCGCTCTTCCTGCCAAGAGGTGCCACGGTGGTGGAGCTCTTTCCTTATGCTATCAACCCTGAACACTATACCCCTTACAAAACCCTGGCAACCCTTCCTGGCATGGACCTGCAGTACATTGCCTGGCAGAACACCGACAGGGAAGACACTGTTACCTACCCGGACAGACCTTGGGATCAGGGCGGGATTGCTCATCTGGACAAAGCGGAGCAAGAGCGCATCATTAAGAGCACAGAGGTGCCGCGGCACCTCTGCTGCCG
>NW_009226384.1:0-7202 GCF_000690835.1 Fulmarus glacialis | reverse complement strand
AGAGCGAGGGGCGCCCGCCCCCCCCCCCCTGCCGCAACCCCGAGTGGCTGTTCCGTGCCTACCAGGACACGAAGGTGAACATCCCTTCTCTCATCCATGTCATCAGGCAGACTGTGAAGTCTAAGCCCGGACCCAAGAAGCAGAAGTGGTCTAGTAGCCTCTACCCTGGCAAAGTGAGGGATGCCAAGTGTCAAGCCTCTGTCCAGGGCACGAGCGAAGCTAAACTTGCCGTGTCCTGGCAGATTCCCTGGAACCTGAAGTATCTCAAGGTCAGAGAAGTGAAATATGAAGTGTGGATACAAGAGCAAGGGGAAAACACTTACATGCCTTATATATTGTCCCATCAGAATCACACTTTCTCAGAAAACATTAAGCCCTTCACAATATACCTGGTGTGGATACGCTGCATCTTCAACAAAAATCTCCTGGGACCTTTTGCAGATGTGCTCTTGTGTAGTACATAACCTGTTGCGCTACATGTACAGCTCTGCCCTGCTCTCCACTCCATCTGTGGTTTAAAACTTCTTGTCTTGTAGTTTGTAGAGGGCTGAAGAGGACTGTACCAGTGCCTAAGTGTTCGTTTTATTGCACTCCATGTGTATTCTTTAAATGGTATTTATTTCCAGTGACTGTTTAAAAAAAAAAAAAAGAAACCTCTGTGTTCTTCAGAGTAACTTCCAGAGGTTAAATTACATGCTGAACACATGTAATTGAAAACAGAATGGAAGTGAATTGTGTGTACCTTGGTCGTGATTTAAATTCGTTTCTATTGTGTAGTGAGTATTTAAGCACAGCGTTAAACCGCAGTTAATTCCATGGCTAGGTGGGCAATTCTCATCAGCTTTTTCATTGTAAGTTATTTTTTTCAATAACTCTGACTGTAACTTTGAGTTCAAGATTTGGTACGAGAGCCTTCATTAAACTGCTGTAAACCTCCTCAATATTTTTTTGCTTTTTATTATCTGTCAGAATGGTTATTGTGATAGATTAATCTATTGCTGTGATAAAATGTGTAAATGTAGCTTTTTATTTTTCATATTTTGCCTGAAGAGAATGAGACTACAGTGTCAGCTTCACGTATAAAATCAGATTTCACTGCACCCCAATAGCAAAAGGCTGGAGTAGCAGATGGGAGATAGAAGGGATGGAGTGGATAAAATAATTTACTGTCTTTTAAGATCTGTTTTCATTTTGCGAGTTATGTATAGGTCTGTGGGGAAGGAAGGGGGTGGTTTGGAAGAGGTGATGGGGAAGAGATTGCGCTTACAACAATCTGCTCAAGAAAATCATTTTTTTGGTGTTCGATCAGAATAATCTGTTGATAATAGCTGCTAACAGGTACATGCTTTGCTAAGTGATAGGCAGGTGGTCGCAAAGGGAGGCTTTCTGGGCACAGGTTTTCCTGGATGTCAGTGGAGGAAGCGGAGTCAGGCAGGAGGCAAGTACATGGGTGCCATCGCGTTGGGCTGGACAGAGCGCGTGGCAGGGGCTGGGTTGATGACACCTGCACCTCTGTTGCTCTGGTCAGGGGAGTAGTTTATTCTAGACTTACACTTGTTTTCCCCAAGATCAGAATCTGGCTTCATTGCTGGGGTAACACACTGCCTACTTAAGACCTGATCCTGCACAGTTCTCCTATAGGTGGAGATCCTAAATGACACTGTCTTTCAAAGACAGCTCTGTGTCAAAAGTACGGGCCTTGGGGAAGAGAGGAAAAAAGGGGCAGGAGCATGAGATGTTTCACTGATAGAAGTTAGCATCCTCCATAGTTTATAACCAACATTAAAGCAACAGGAAGAGTGCTTTCTTCTCCTCTGCCTCCCTAGCCCCACCGTCCTCCTGAGGTCTGGATGGATGTTTGAACAGCAGGATAAATGGCTTGCTTTCTGAGTGATGGGCTGATAGATGAGAATCTCAAGGCAGGATTATAATATGAGTTCTAGAGAACAGGGGGAGAAAAACATTGCTGTACAAATCAGGAGGGTTGAAAAATGAGTGAAACACCGCAGTACAACATTGGACCTTCAGGCAAGTGCTGCTTCTGTATATTCGTTTTCATTATGTTTCGCTTTGTTTTCAAACATGTTTATGATTTAACAGGGGAAAAAAACCAGAAAAACAATCCCAAAGTCTGTGGTTGCTTTGCCATTGTAGCCTTGCCAACTAATAATTTTTGTCTTGATATTTTAAAGGGGCACGTGAATACTCCCACTGTTGTTTTCTTAGGACAAAATGGGCTTCTTGCTGAAGTGAAGTGAGTATCTGAGCTGTGCCGCAAAATCTCCATGCGGCTGCACGTCACATGCCACGTATGTCAGAGCTGAGGTGAGAAAAACGTCATGAACGGGACGGATGTGAGAGCAGGCTGTTTAGGGAAGCCACCAGGACCTGTAGCTCCCCAGGGCCTCGCTGGCTGATGAGCTCCCACTCACGGCAGGGTTTTGCAGCAACTTTGCATCCCCATGTCCATTCAAGTTGCAGGTAGCCCTGTGGCCACTGGCCATCCCGCTGGCTGTTGCAAGGGTGGTAATGTTGGCACCCTACGAAGTCAGTATTAAATGAGCCTTCAGAAGGATGAAGTTTGGTCAGCATTCGTTTTGCATCAGTTTTCAGAAGTAATTTTCTTTGGGTGTGTGAGTTGCCTGCGTTCCCCTAACCACCTTTTGTCCTGGGCGGGGTATTGGTCTGTGTGTTACTTTCCTGCCTGTCTTTCTCAGTGCCTTTGGTAGCAATCCTTTGCCTGTAATTTGTAGACCATCCCATTTCACTTAAGATTGGTTTTATATGATTGCAGATTTTCTAACATTTGCAGATTGGTTACAGCACATTAACTATTTTCTTCTCATATCCTAATGATTCTAATCAACAAAATTGAATACAGAGCAATGAAGTATCATATATGTGGGTTTCTGTGCTCTTAACTCTGGCATGAAGCGGTCTCTTGCCTTCGGAGACTCGCTTTTTCCAGAAAATAATCAAATGTGTTTTGCAAAAATGTGCATTCAGGTTCTGTCTTCCTCATCAGTGCTATGAGTACTTTATGAAGTGGAAACAAAATTAAAGGATTTTTCCCTTTTCAGATTCTGAGCTAGCTGAACACTGAAGTTGTGACGGTGATGTGGCCATTTGCCTTCAACACCTGCCCAGTGTAAGAATGTCTATACCGGCGCCTCATTGCTATACCCAAATTCCTCCTCTGCCGGAGCATGCAGCACTGAGAGTACATGGTCCAGCTTCTAGCTGTCATAAATTGGGCACAGTAATGTTATGCTGATTTATACTACCTCAAGAACTGCTCTGGAGTGCTAGCATCACTTCCCGTAATGAATTTTCTTTCCTTTTAATAACTTTGCCATCAGTGCTCTGCAGGCCCATTCCATTTTTCGCCCCTGATCCTCCCCTGTCCCATGGGCTGTTTGTTTCCCTTGCTTCACACGAATAGCCTCTCGTGCAGCCTCCAGCCTTCATGTTTCAAGAAAACCTGGCGAGACTTTTCTCTGTCAATGCCACTTCTTAATTGATCAGAAGGAATGCTTGCCTGGCTTGGCTTAAAGTTTAATCCTGTAACGAATGCAGGCTCTCCGTGCACAGGGGCTGGGGCTGCACCTCTACACGTGCAGCAGGGCAGGGCTGGAACTGGCTTACTGTATTTCCAAAACAGCTTGTTCCTCAGGCAAGCTTATGGGGCTCCGTTTGACAAGTTGTGTTGTGCAGGAGACTCGCACCTTCCACTGTTGCGTAATTTGCTTTTGCTCCCAAAGCAAATACATTAAGCTCTGTGTGCTGTCTGGCCCCATTGTCCTGGAAGAAGAGAAATAGCTGGGATTAAATCCGAAGCCCTGTGGGGCCAGCACGGGATGCTAATAGCAAGCTGGTCTCGAACTCGCTGCTGCCAGGCATGACCATGCTTACGGAGATGGATTATCTAGGAGGATTTCCTCTGGCTGCAGTTTCATCTCTCATTTTAATTAGCCCAAGTGCAAGGTGCAGCCAGCTGCTGTGGGAGGGCTCCTTACCGACACGTACGAGGGCGAAGAAGGACTGAATGGAGCACTTGGAGGTGTTGGAGCAGGCACTGCAGGTTGTATGGTAATATGGTTCCCTACAGGATGGGACTTCTCAAAGGTGACAGTGACTTTAATAGAGCCAGAGCAATTCACACTACTCTTACTTTCAGTTGCCCAAACCCGCCCTCAAAAGCCGTATCCAAGAATAGAAACATTTCTGAAGAGGCTCAACTCCAGTCTGGCTTGGGAGTCTTTCTCGAGAAGAGAGAAAGGGGCTGTGGAGAGTTGAGACTTGTCTTAAATGTACCACTCCTTGCCCAACACAGTGGAAGACCAGTTGCCCAGGAGGTATTGCCTGAGGAGCAGGTTAGAGTAGCACTAACTGAGGGCTGAAAAGCCACTGAGTCAGACCCTCTCCAGGACTATGGAATGGTGGGAGGGACTTGTTCCGACCAGCCTGGCGGGTGGCATTTGGCATGATCGCCTGCGGGAGCTCATGTCAGAAAATTTCTAGAGCACTTGTGTGCCAGCTTCTCAGGACCCTAACACACTGGGAAATAATAATGAAATCCTATTTTTTCTTTTGTTTTATTGTGCATTTTAATAGTCCTTTTGAGATAGCCTGTGTCCTGCCAAGCGACTATCAGCATCCTCTGTGTGGCTTTTAAACCCTTGTTCCAAGAAGGAATTGTCCTCTGTGTGACAGAGAGTGGTTTAGAGATGGGTGTCCTGAGCTTGCTCCCTCGGCTGGCTGCAGCATGAAGACATCACTGAGCTATTGACCAAGCGAGAAGCAGTGAGGATGCTGGTCCCCCATGAGCGATGTTCTCATACAGATGCAACCCAGCTACTCCTGATCTCCCTCTGCGCAGCCAGTCAGGTGCCTTGGTGGGACACTGGGGCAGGGGAGCGAGGTGGTGGCCACCAGTTGATCATCTTCTCACCAGCCAGAGATGCTCCAGCGCTTACCCAGTTCACTTAGACCTTGACAAGCATGCAGAATCCTGAATCTCATTCAGAAAAACCCAAGCCTACCATAAATTATTACTGCCTAGCCTTTGCTTAGCAAAATTACTGCACTTTTTTTTACTGACCCTATGGATTTCTCTAGCTTTTGGCTTCTTTCTTCTCACAGAAGAAAGCTGTGGCGGCTGTAGGGGCAGGCAGTGATGTCCTAGCTGCAATCCAGACTGGTCACCCGGGGCGGGTTTTACACCTCCAGAAAGTGACTGGAGATATTTAATCAAAATTCTTGGTTTTGCAGAGTTCAAATTGAGATTTTTCTGTCTCCTTCCTCTCCCCTCCCCTGATTCTTTTGGACAGATCATTATCTTAAGGACTTTTCAGAGCTACTGTGGAGGGAAGAAAAATAAAAAGGAAAACCAAACCTGTTAATGGACAGCTCAGGAAATATATTTGCAGGAGAAACCGGACCATTTCTTAGAAGATTTTGGTGAGAAATAATGCAACGTGCCTTTTTTGGCTTCATTACCTCCGTCTCATAACAACTAAATACGTTACTCAAGGTAAATTTACCACAAGAATATTTTTCAAAGCTGTCTACAGATTTTTTTTTTTTCCCCCTTCCATTTCAGGCCACTTTTTTTTCCTTGTCTCTAAGGCTCTGTGCATCCACCGCTCTGGGATGTCTGGATGGCTTGTCCCATGACACCAGCACCTCATAGGACCCAAATTAAATTAAGACACTTAGGAAATTACTTCTTTTAAGACGCTGCAGCCTGTTGGTGTAGGTGGCTCTGAGGCAGAGCCACGTTTACTGCAGGTGGGCTGGCAAGGGCTCTGACCCGAGCCTTTAACCTCTTTAGGGCAGAAGTTGGTCCATCTGCGCAGCAAAGAGGTTGTTGCTCTCTGGGATCCCTGGGTGGAAGGGACTCTATAACCACGACATCGTTTAATTTATATTAAACAAAAGGGTGACTTCAGCATCTTTATTGCTGTATCTCATGTGCTGAGCTATATAAATAGCAGACTTATTTCTACAATATTTTTGCTTCTGGTGTCTGTGCAGTGTAAGGCAGGGTAGGTTTAGTGGATAAAAGAGCACTTAATTTTTCCCTGCTGGACTTGGGGTAGGCACACTCTTGGAATGACTTTCAATGTGATGACTGACAGTCCATCTGTGCTGTGGGTGGTATGAGAAGCATCACCATCTGCATGTGTGTGAAGCACATCCCTGTCCTTATGTAAGAGAAGTCACTTCCCCCAGCGCGTCCCCCCCAGGGGGGCTTGAGCCAAACCCCCCGCTAGCACGGGGCTGGCTGCGACGCAGCAAGCCGGTGCGAATTTACACTGACTGAGGGCCTGGCCCTCCTTGTCACCCTCTCAAATCGTCCCTTCAGAACATGCTGATTACCAAATTAATTGTTGGCACGTTCAAACAGATAAACCAAATAGCCTCCTGTTTGCTCAAAATAACTTGGCAGCGATCATCACCTTTAAATGCTGCTTAGTCCCGCTGTTTGAAAATGTGTTGCCTTTAAAATTTAATTGAGTTTCCCTTTGTTTGGTGTTTATTCAAACGGCTCGCTCGAATTGCCTGATTTACCTTCTGGGTTAGCTGCATCCCTGTATGTATAATTTAGCATCCACAGACGAGCCCACTCAGTTTAGGATCCCTCTTCTCTGTCCTAGAGACTCCCTGTTCCTTTGTCCTTCCTTACTTTGATGTTATTCTGGTCGCCAGCAATAGCCATCGCCTCCTCCGGCTTGGCCAGTGTGGGGGTAAGGTGGATGGAGGTGGGACAGCCTGCAGGCATACCGTTGCTGGCAGCAATGTCGTTTTCCCACTGCGTGTGGATTTCCCACGGTGTTTTCCTGTGGACGTTTCTATCGGTGTGACGTTTCCGTGATGAGTCAGTTCCTCCTGCTTCTTCAATCCACCTGGCAAAAACCTGCGCAGTCCCTGTTGCCATCCACAAACGGCTACTGAGATGGCAGCTGCTGTGCAGACTCCGATAGACCTCTTGTTTTGGGGTGATTTCACCAATATTGAGAAAAACAGAGCTGAATACTGGCCTTTCCCTCCCCTTCAGCCCCAGGGGCCAGGTCTGCTGTATTCAGGGACTGTTTATGCCAGGAGTGTCCCCACGGGCTCCTTGGAGGGTGGCAGTGCCTTCCCAGCAGATACAAGTCGCAGGCTCGGACGAGCGCAGAGCCGTGCCTGCTGCCCGGCGG
>NW_009226383.1:0-10730 GCF_000690835.1 Fulmarus glacialis | reverse complement strand
TGATTCTATGATTCCATGATTCTATGATTGCTAGATACAGGTAAAGGTGTGTAAAAAAATTACATAGAAATGGTAAGAAGCACCAAAATCTTTTCCCTATTGGATTGGCTTATCTCAAAGTGGAAAGACCTCGAGGGTGGGTTTTTTTCCCTTTCCTCTCATAGTTAACAACTCCCTTTTAAACACATTTCACTCAATCCAGCAGCAAAAATTATTAAATAATTAAGTAGGAATCACTTACTATAATTTAACTATACAGATATACCATTAAGAGTGTGCACTTTAATTTACTTCAATCAATGAGCTGTTCCCTGGACAGTTCTATGACAAATGTTACCATTCAGCTCTCTGAAACCTCTGCTTCTCCCAAAGTGATTCCCTGTGCTCCAGACAAGTCCCTTCATACAAGTCCACCCTTGTTTTCTGACTGTGAGAAGGCCTACAATTAAACAAGGAGCAAAGAGAAAGGAGACCCAGATCAATACCTGTGTCCCCCGTGAGGCAGGGATCTCCTAAGTCTGGCTTCAATTCTCTGTTTCAGGCTTAGGTCTTAAAAGTTCGATGTGTTCGTCACTTTCTCCAGCTTGCATCCACTGGCAGCTGGAGTTGTTAATTTTGCCTTGTAGGCACAAACGGTAATTGATTTCAGAAAAAAACAGTGAAGGATGATCACTGCTGCTGCCATGCTGGAGGTTTCTGCCCCTCGGCAGCTACACAAACAACGGAGCCAGGGAGGCTGAAAAGGCAGCATCTCCAGTGCAGCCGGTGGGAGGGGAAGGAACTGGGGACAGACCAAGAGTCTCCTGGAGCAGGTCTGTCACAGCTAGCAGATCTGCATTAGGAAACACCTGTTTCCTTTCTCCTCTCTCCCAAGCCAGAGACCTTCCATTATCCCACTGTCCCAGGCACACTAAGTGCCACCCATGGGGGAATAGGACTTCCCATTCAGCTCGTAAGAACTACTGGCAAGGCTGTGGGAGTGAACGGTGAACATCCTGCAAATGTTAATCAAACCCTTTGTGATCAGGGACATGGTCACCATTTACCTTCCTGCAGCAGCTGTCCCTGTCTGCAGACACTGTGCCCTCTGCCCACCCATGTCCCCCATTCCGAGCCAGACCTGCCATCAGGAGGCACGGAGGGAAGCCTGAGAAGTCAGCTATGCCCAACAGCAGCCCACGGTGAGGGACATCTCTGTGATCACTATACCCTTTAGACCACCCAGGCTGTGGGAGTAAAGCAGATCTTGCCAATGACCTAATGAATCTCTGAAATCTGGCTACAGGATAGATTTATTTACACATTTAAAGGGTGGCACTTTAAGAATAGAGACATTTACCTCTGAGCTTGTCACCATAGGACACCTCTAGGACACAATTCGTCTTATTCAAATGAGATTAGACCAAAATAGGTCAAATTAGTTGTGTCCTTATTTCTCCCCAGTGAGCACAGAGGGAGTCTAATGTAATTAATTCGGAAATAAAGATCTCTGCCATAGATATCTATGGATGGAAAAAAGGAATTCCACCCCTGGGTTTAATTCTTCTGCTCCAACATAAGCACCTATAAGATGGGTGTCTAAGTATGCTCCTCTTATGATCAAATGCCAGGAACAGGCTCTACCAGAGAGCTACCTAGTAAATGGGTCTGTCTGAGGGTGACATAACTCACGCTCCAGAAGTGACAATTAGGTGTCTAAATTTTGAGAAGAAGAATCCTGTGCTGAAATGACAAGCATCATATTCTGGTTTAGCCCTTAGCTCTGTAGCCTGATGACCATTTTATTTCAGGGTAAACCAGCACAATCTGTGAAAGGAGAAATCTCCAATTTCTTTCTAGCAAAGGACAGAGAAAATGAATAGAGAAAAAAATTATGATTTCAAAATGCAGATTTTTTTTCAAAATGAAAGATCCAGATTCCCCTCCTTTTGCAGATAGAAGGGGCTCTGCTCACTTGCCCACACAAAGGCCCTAGAGACTTTTGAGGCATCACAGAGTATCAGAGACCTCCATCAGGGCTGGCAGATGTGACACCAAACCTAAGGAAGCCCCATGCCCTCACTACCAATGGCTAAGCGACAGAGGGATACTTTAGGGCATCTCAAATGGCAACACATATCCATGTTTAGGTAAGGGACTCACACTCACAATGTAGGATATATCTGCTTTAATTCAGACATCTAAAAGTTTGACCTTGTCTAGTACTTCCTCTTGCAATCCCCTTTGGAAGTGCCTGTTTCTCTCCATTGACTATAAAGGAAGTGTCAGGGTGGCAGGTTTAAATTTAGAGTCAGAGTGGTAGGTTTAGGTTTACATATGGATGTGTATTTTAGATGCTCTAGAGCTGGGCAAAAGAAATCCCACCCCTAAAAATTAATGGTGTGTTCTGTTATCTTCCTGGTTCCAGCTCCCCGTATGTCCTGCCTTTTCTGGCTTTGCTCTTGCATTTTGCAATTTGACTGCACCCACCTCATTCCCACAGTCTCACTTTCTTTCAGACACTAGCTGCTTCTCTCTCAAAGTATTCACGGTTTACAAAGCGGCTCCAATGAATCCTTATATATATATCTGCTTTCTCTACCTTTTCCCCCTCACTTTTCCTAGTTCCCTGTAGTTTCTTACAAACATTAGGAAGACACTGTGATTTCTTTCCCATGAAGGAATAATCAGAGAAAGCTAAATGAAAAAACTTCAATGCCATAGAAAAGAGCTTTCCTCTTGGAACCCAGAGCATTTGCAGTCTCCAGCTCTTTAATCTCAGTCTCTCAAGAGAAGGCAGAGTTGTCATCCATATTATCATACATGGATGCAGTATATATTATCTGTAAAAAAAATGTGGTTCAACAGCGATGAAGATTAAACATATAAGTGGATAACAAAGGGAAATTTATCCCTGGATTTCTCTTCCTGAACTGTTTCTTTACAGCTACACCCCCATGGCCTGTTTTCCATGCCTGTCCACAAACATGTCTGTCTCCTGTCTCTAATCACCTTTGCTTCTACCTCTGATGCTCTGTGGGTTATCTGAGCCAGCATGTTACTTTCTAAGGTAGCTTTCAAAAACATTACTTTTAAAAATTTGGAAGTTATTTGAGGTTAAAAAACCATGGTAGATTATAGCAATTCAGAGAAGATGCCATTGGTCCTGTTCTTGTTGACATTGATGGGAGAAGTCATGTTGGTTTCAGCACCCTGACTTATTCTAGATGATGACTGGAAGACCTCCAAAGGTCCCTTCAAACCTGAATTATGGCACGATCCTATGATGCTGTGACTTAGAGGTCCCTTCGAACATGAATTATGGTGTCATTCTATGATTCTGTGACTTACTGTGTGTCTTTTCTAGAGCTGAGTCTATGGACAGTGCTTCACAATCAGTAACAGTAATGCAAGCAAACACATCCAGAACCTTTTTGAAATCAGATCTGGTATGTCCAATTTTCTTGTATCTGATGGTTGTTGTAGCACCCTAGAGAGACTTCCTGGCTACAGACAAGTTAAAAAGATCTGAGGGACTACTTTGGCAGCCTCCCATTTAGTTAAGAACCCAGAGCTGGTAATACAGAGGTCATCATGGAGTGGAAGCTCACCCCAGCTTGAAAGAGATCGATCAGTATTGTTGTTCGGATCTCTCTACCTACCAGCTCATCTGGTAAAATGCAGACATTACCTTAGACCGTTGGGGAGAAATTTTTTTGGAAATCAGTGGTAAATCACCCACTGACTTTATTATAGCACCACTGGGTCTTAAAGAGCACGAGAGCTATGCCTTCATATAATTTGGGAGCCATAGTCATTGATCCAAGCCCTCAAAATTTCTTTCTCCAAATATTTTATTTTTATAAAGCCAACAGCAGAGTGATGGTACTCTACTCACAGAAGACATTGTCATTTCCATCATGTGCTGTTAAAAGTGTCACTTTAACATTTCAATTCCTCCAGTATAGGATCTAATCATCTGGCAATCCAGTGTCATGGATGATCTTTAAATTGTGACAAGCAAGCAAACCTACTGATTCTACCATCCTCTACAATCTTCTTCCATCACTGCTCCTTCTCTTCGAATCAGAATGAAGAGTTAGCAAAACTGTCCATTCACTTTTCTTTTAAACTTTTGTGATTCTTTCTGCTCTACAGGGGGAAAACTCGGTAACAGTCAAGTTAATCAGCTCACAAACCCATGTGTAATAAGTTACTGAAACAGACTAGAGTACCTAAGACAATGCTAACATTCACTTCTCCTGGCAAGCCCTTGCTGGTCTTCCCAGAACTCTTCTTATCCTTTCATTTACACTTCCCCTTTCTTCTCACTCTTCCCTGGACCTCTTTCCTCACTATGCAGAAAACTTTCCACTTCGTCCATCTTAAAACATTCCTTTCAACTTCATTTGCCTCTTCCGACTACTGCCCTTTGCCTTACCGCTTGGCAAGAACTTCATTTCTCCATATTGATTGCATCTTGTTGTGAAGGTGGTTTCCATCTTTTGCACTGTTTCCTTAAGCTCTAACTCACATCTAATCCTTCAGCGACTCCTCACAGAGACGCTCGGCATCTATGCTACAGGAATATCCTTCCTGACCTGTTGTCTGCTTTGACATCACTGATCATGTCATTCTTTGGAAAACCTTGTCTTCCTCTGGTTGCAGTGACTGTCTTCCCTTGGACCTTCTTCCCGTCCCCAACAAGACAGCCCATGTCTCTAACCAGCCTTCCTCTATTGATACACACTAAGATGTCAGTCCGTTTCTCTGACACCTCCTCGTGGATGTCCAGCTATCACCTATACTTACCAGAGTGCTTTATCACTGCTTTCTCCTTTTGGTATTAGTTCCTTCAGGTAGTACCCATTCCTAGGTCCTTAGCCTGGTCATCAACTTCATCTGTAGCTTCTCTGTGTCTCCTGACATCCTGAAGTTCATCCTGAACAGCATTGCGTAAATATCACACTTGCAGGCCATCCACACAGCTAAATCTCTTTTACAGCTCTCATCATCAACTCATCTTAGTTGTTGCAACATATTTTCCTCTGGCTTTGATAAACACATCTTTCCCCTTATCTGTTCAGAGTGCTTACCACTTACCTATTATTTTCCATGTCTTTGCATTCTGCTTCTCTATCTCTCTAAATTTAAGTGACATCTCTATTTTCAAAGGCTATTTTCAAAACCTTTCATGGCCAGTCCCTACTCTGCCTGTCACCTGTCATTCAGTTCTTCAAAGACCACTGCTATCTTTGATTGCTCTATGGTTTCCAGTCTCCTGTTTGCTAAATTCCAAGCACATTTGTGATGACTCTCTTCCATTCTCACCCATGCTGGGGACATAATGCCATAAACATTTTCTACTCTATCTTGCTGTCATTCAGAATACTCCTTCTAACTTTCTTTTACATAATATCTACAAAAAAATTTGGAAAAGTGTGTCCTTTTTGGCAACCTGATATCCCCTCCCATCTTGCCAATTAGCACTTGCTTCCTTGAAGATCCCTCTTCACCTCCCTGGTGTTATTAATAATCTCTTGTCTTAAATTTAAATTGTGACCTCTGTGGGGCAAGGGACATCTTTTATTCTGTGAGAACCTCTATATATCACAGTCATAAAAATAAAGGTAATAATAACAAAGATAATGAGAAGAAATCTGTTCTGAATTCAAACTCAACAGAAAAGATTTAGTGGCTTTAAAAACATCATTCACTTGTTGCTTTGGCACACATTTTACAGCTTCATCACTGCCGTAGTTGGCCATAGAACATTGTTTATGGAGCCGCGTCAGCTGTGCTGCGTAAGCACATAGATAAATTACAACAAAGCATCACTAGTAAAGAAGGTTTATTCTTATTTTATCACATGACTGGGACAAATAAATGTGAAGGCATACTTTAAAACTACCTTGTAATTTCTCCTCCTGTGACACGCTTGATGGCTGGATGGCATTGCCCTCGCACTGCCTGAGCCATCTGCTCTGCTCTCAGCAAGCTCTGGTCCTCCGTCCCCTCCTCCTCTTCAGCTGCATTTTTCTGGAAGATAATATGTGTCTGTGGTGACTGACTGGTGTTCCCTCCTACCTCCAATCCATTTGTTGTCAGCCAGATTTCCTTCCCTGAGTTCTTTATGTGAAAATTACCTTTTAACTGGTCCATTGTGTGCCATTCCTCTCTTGTCCAAAGTGGCGTATGACGAGACGTCCTCAACTCCTTCAGCCTGCCAGCTCTGATAGCATGCTGCCCTGCCTGCCATTTTGTGCGTCAGACTGATAAGAAATTTCCATCTGCAGAAAGAGGAAAATATGGAGAATAGCCACTGACATCCAATTTTCCTGGGCAGTCGAATTTTATAAACTGCATGTATAGACAGAGAACGGCAGAAAGCCAAGTACTCTGTGGCTCAAGGGAGGAAGGGATGCCCTGGGCACAGCTTGCCTTACGCCAGCCCCTTCCCATCCCTGCCAAGGAAGACTGTCTACCCTGGGATGCACCAGAGTTCAGAGAGACTGAAGCACAGAGTCTCGCTGAGCTTCGACAAAGAAGTGATTGTGAAATCACCTCATCAACGCTACAGTTAGGCTGCTCTAAAATTTGTGTTTGGGGTATTTTGACCTCTTTCTTAGAGATCCAAGGTCAGGAAGGTGGAAAATTGGCAGAGTTTTTGGCCCCAGGTTTCCTTTTCAAGAAGAATCCAGCTGCTATTTCGCTAAGATGTTCAATGTTTTACAGAACAGCACGAGGCAGAGGCCAGCTTGCTCTGAGATCACTAACCCGGGCACTTGTGCAATCTGATGTGACTCACTGACTGCTGTTGGGATACAGGGCCACATGCAGCTCCCATTTCCACTTGAGCACTGCAATTATTGAGGGCATAAATGTGTAAGTAAGGAGAAAAAAATAACTCATTATACTTACAAATTATATTCACAAGTACTTAGATGGCTGATTAAGCTCTCAGTTCATAATTCTTCAAGTTGTGGTATCATCTTCCACAAATGAAATACACCTACTAATAGATGTGTAATTGAATATATATATCGAAAAAGTAATGGGGATAACTCAGGCAATTAATTTATTTAATAGAGAACATTTTCTGGTAGTCGTATCTGTTGTATTCCAGCCAGAATGAGGAAGAAAAACATTTTCAAAACTCCCTGAAAGGGATATTACAATATGAGACCGCCTTTTGCTGGTCTTCCTTTTGTTTATTTTTCACATTTAGAAGTCCAAAGATCATAGGAGGCCATCTGGCTGTCAGCCCGTGGCTGGTTTCTTTCCTAATGCACATACATAATCACACAAGAATCAGTTCATCGCAATGCATCCTGGAGATGTGTAGAGCTGAATGTGATTTACAAGAAAAATCTTTTTTTTTTAGCTTGAAAATGCCAATTTGTCAAAACTAGACTTTTTTATGACACAGGATTGTTTTCAGTATTTTTTCCAAGTCAAAAAGATTTGACATTTGTTTAATATCTTGTTCCAGTATCTTCAAAATGAAATGCTCTGCTTTTTCGTTTCAGAAATACTTTCCTTCTGAATTGTAACTACAGTGAAAAGTAAGATTTTTAATGAAAAAGATCAACATCCAAAAGTAAGCATTTCCACTGCTCTAAAGCTATATTTATTGGGGAGGGGGGTTGGTTGTTTGTTTCATTTTGGTCTCTGAGGTTCTTGGGTTTTGTCCCAGTTTGGTAGAGGAATTTAAAATAGTCCAAAACTGAGAAAATATGAAAATAGCTTCTTGCCCTATTCTCACATGAAGTCCACGTCTGCATTCAAATATAGTGACAAGTAAGTGTTGTGTGATGAGCTGCCATATTTGGTCATCTCCTGGCCTCTCGGTAATTATACTGTTGGGATTTACATCTGGACAGCTTCATGTGGAACCCAGTTACGTTACTGGCCTTTTTTCCTTACCCAGTACATCACAAATGTTTGATTAATTAACTTGATTGTACTTTTTCTTCTTAAAATCCATACATGAAATGGTATTAAATTTCAACCAAGAACCATCTCAGGCCTGCAAGTCCACTAGATATATTTTGATTGAAGAGTCAATGTAAGGATTCAGCATGGACACACACGAAACTGGTATGTTTTGTAGCTCAGATTATTTGTCAATCCATTTTTGGAGATTTCCAATCCCAGCATTTCATTTCCTGAAAAACTTCAGGGGAAATATTGTTCATAAATAACAAGAGATTAGATATAAGGTGCGTGAACAAATTGTCTGAAACCAGGTGATCACATTTATTAAGAGCACTAAAAGAATTTAATGAATAATCAAGAATGTGTTTAATATGTGGTTTTTTCAGTTCATCTACCAATTGTCCTTAAATAACAGGTCCAGAATTTCAAATGTTGGTGTACTTTAAACTTTAATTCTGTGTGGAATTCCCCTACAGAAGCTTAACCACATATAATTATTAATGCCATTTTGACCTTAGGGAACTTTTCTTTTTAGATAAATATTACCAATGTTGAAAAACAGCTTTTGGATCCAATTTGTCTTTTCACAGTAGTGCATAAGTAGATAATTCTAAAGTTGAAGAACATATTGTCTTTAGTCATATTAGACTACTTAACTGCAATTATTATTCAATTCAATTTCTATCAGTCATTTATTTTTAAGTCAGTTTTCTGGTAGAAGAAAGCTTTTCTCAGCCTCTTTGACATATTCATTGTTGCTACAATTCAGAATTGTAAGAAGTGATTCTTCTTGAGCTACCTGCTCTATTTGAGGTTATTGATCATAAATTTCTTGTTCAACAATTGCCTTGATATTTGCATACAAGCAAGTTTGATTTTTATCAATTAATTTCACACTTTCTCCTAGTTTGGGGCACCGGATAATAAGAACTGTAATTGAGCAACTGCATTACTCAGTGTATAGCATCAGTTCTTTTTGCTTCTTCTTAATAAACTACTTGCATAGATAAGATCTTTTGGTGGACAAAGTCCGTATTTAGCAAGTGTGCAAACGTATGCTTGGACTTAGAATTCAGAAGATTGTGGATTTGGGATTTATCACATTTGGGCCTTCAGGTCAATTTTCCATATTTATTTTCTCCAACTCCATCTTTCTGTTCTTCCCCATTGCATAATGGAGTGCAGTGTTTTTTGAGAAGTGCGTTATCTTCAGCATTAGCTTGTCTCATGTCCTTTGGAATGAGACCAGATAGTCAACCTCCTTTCCCTTTGGGGAAGAGGGTCTGTACTGCTGTGGAGAGTCTGAGCCTGGTGAATGGAGGTAAACATTCTTTTTTTCCCCTAGTACTTAAGAGAGCAAAGTTGTGGGCTTTTAGCAATAGCAGCATAATTTCTTTCATATTAAACCAGGTGGAACTAAAATTCCTTTAGAAAGATTTTATCTTCTTAATACCAATAGTTGAACTTCATTACTGTTAAAACTGCTGCTGATGAGCATATTAAATTGTTTTCCATGCAGATTCACTATTCACTTGGATGCCTTTCTGAGAGTTAGGTGAGGCACAACTCTTGCTGCAAGACTTCATCTATCCAAACTACAAAAACAATATCATAAAATGGTGAAGAGTGTAATGGCAAGCACACTGCACTTAGAAAATACCAGACTTATGACTGTCTATGCAACCTTGCATGTATGTATTGTGATGCAGACTTTAACTCTCTGGTGACTACTCTCCTACTGTATTGTAATGCAAACACATAAATTGTGGAATTAAAGTTATTTTTGCACTCCATGGCTATTGTATGACAGCACAACAGTGCCAGAAATTAAGGACAGCATTGTCTATTTTAGAGTTATCTGGTAGGTACAGAACCTGTCCAACCTCTCCTGGCTCCAACCACAACTATACATCCCCAGATACTGTCTCTGCTTCTGCTATCTCCTTCCTTTCTCCTTGCCTTACCCTCCATATTTAGTCTAGCCCCTTCCTTTGTTTCCTTTTCATCTTCCATCTTGCCACCCTCATTTTCTTATCCTTCTGTAAATCATCTTCACCTTTGTCTGCCGGGTTCCAAAAAAGCCAAAGCTGATGATCTTGCTCCTCTGACCGTGGCTGACCTACAGCAGTACCAGTAAGATAGAATAGAATAGAATAGACTATTTCAGTTGGAAGGGACCTACAACGATCATCTAGTCCAACTGCCTGACCAATTCAGGGCTGACCAGAAGTTAAAGCATGTTGTTAAGGGCATTGTCCAAATGCCTCTTAAACACTGACAGGCTTGAGGCATCGACCACTGCTCTAGAAAGCCTTTTCCAGTGTTTGACCACCCTCTTGATAAAGAAATGCTTCCTAATGACCAGTCTAAACCTCCCCTGGTGCAGCTTTGAACCATTCCGACGCATCCTGGCACTGGAAACCAGGGAGAAGAGACCAGCAGCAGCACCTCCCTCTCCTCTTCCCCTCCTCAGGAAGCTGTAGAGAGCAATGAGGTCTCTCATCAGCCTCCTTCTCTCCAAACTAGACAAGCCCAAAGTCCTCAGCCGCTCCTCATAGGACATTCCTTCCAGCCCTTTCACCAGCTTTGTTGCCCTCCTCTGGACACATTCAAGGACCTTCACAACCTCCTTAAATTGTGGGGCCCAGAACTGCACACAATATTCAAGGTGAGGCCGCAAAAATGCTACATACATCAGGACAATCACCTCTTTTGACCGGCTCGTTATACAGCTCATTATTAACACAAACAATCCTTTTGGACTGTTGCAGTGAAAGTCCTAGCGTGCAACATGCACATTTGGTCCATGAGGG
>NW_009226382.1:0-962 GCF_000690835.1 Fulmarus glacialis | reverse complement strand
GGGGTGACCACAGCGGGTCCCCCAAGGGGTCCCCCACTCCCCTCACCTTGCGGGGCATCTTGCCCAGCACCCACTCGAGCTCCAGGTTGACAGGGGTGGGCAGCCCCTCATGGGACCCCCCCTCGGGGACCGGCGCCTCCAGGTCATCCACCAGGACGATCTGGGGGGGTGGGGGGTCAGCAGGGCCAGGGCACCCCCAAAACACCCCCCAGGGACCTTCCTGGTCCCCAGGGATCCCAAAAGGACCCCAGGGACCCCCCAAAAGCCACCCCCAGGGACCTTCCTGTGTCCCTCAATCACCCCAGGTCTCTCCAGGTCCCTTTGCCCTGGCCCCATGGCCCCATGTGTCACCACGTCCCCCACATCCCCAAGTCCCCAGGTCCCATGTCCCATGTCTCCATGTCCCCATCTCCCCATGTCCCCAAGTCCCCACATTCCCATGTCCCCAAGTCCCCACATTCCCATGTCCAATGCCCCACATCCCATGTCCCCATGTCCCCAAGGTCCCCATGGTGTCCCTCATGTCCCTGCATCCCTATGTCCCATGTCCCCACATCCTATGTCCCCATATCCCTGTGTCCCCCATGTCCCCATATCCCCATGCCCCCATGGGGTCCCCCATGTCCCTGCATCCCTATGTCCCACACCCCCATGATCCTGTGTCCCCAAGTCCCCACATTCCCATGTCCCCATGCCTCCATGGTGTCCCCTCATATCCCAGTATCCCCATGTCTCACGTCCCCATGTCCCCACGTCCCCGTATCCTCCATGTCCCCATGTCCCATGTCCCCATCTTCCCATGCCGCACGCCCCCACACCCCACATCCCATGTCCCCACCTCCCCATGGTGTCCCCTCATGTCCCAGTATCCCCATGTCTCACGTCCCCAAGTCCCCACGTCCCCATATCCTCCATGTCCCCACCTCCCCATGCTGTCCCCTCATGTCCCAGTATCCCCATGT
>NW_009226381.1:236230-259737 GCF_000690835.1 Fulmarus glacialis | reverse complement strand
ATTATTTTAATTGTTAGGTCACAGTGCTCATTCCACAAGGTTTTGTGTGCCCACTTTCCAGATGAATTAAAGGTTCCTTTTCTATTTGGTAATGTTTTGTGGCAATTAATCTTATTTTTTTTTAAACATCAGCACCTGTTCCATGACAGCTTCCTTACTCCCTCCCCTATTTCTGACACAAGTAATTTATTTATTGAGGTTTTATTGTATTTCATAGCTGAACTTACCTTTGAAAATTTGTTGGAGAGGACCTAAATAAATCAATAGTTCACTCAGCAATACCATTAATGTGGTTAATAAAACAAATTTTATAAATTTGTCGCAGACCTTGAAAGTGGTGCCAAAACCTTTTAAATCAAAGCACTACTTTTCTTCCACACACCCCTCCCGCCATGCTGGTCACGTTTTCTGTTTCTGCAGCAGGGTGGCTACAGCACTGAGGCAGATTTTAATTCTTCATAATATGGTAAATATACAAAGCCCTAGGTCTGTTGCCCAGATGGCAATATCCTGTAAAACCTGTCAAGTTCACTTCTTTAAAACAATTTACAGTCTTTAATTGAAGGACTGAAATGAACTAAGTAATCATTTAAAAAAAAAAAAAAAAAGACCTATTTTCTTGTTTTTAACAAAAAAGAAAGTAGAATTTTAGGTCTCGTTCATACACAAATATTGTACTCTTTTTATGCTACAGATAACAACAGACACGCCCTTCGGTCCAGGCTCAGTTATTCCACCTGAAAGTATTTTTGCAGAAATAGCTGTTTCCTGTGAGGGAGGGGAGATCCCTTTGCCAAGAGAGTTGTGTCCATGCTGCAGACTATACTAGTATAGTGATGCTGATTAAAAATAAGAGGCCACAACCCTAAATAAACCAGTCGTAGCATTACGGAAAGTGTATGTGCTGTGGAGGGCCCTTGTAGAAAAGAATTGATCAGGAAATACCCTTGCAATCAAAATTAAGACTGAAAATAAGGGCTCGGACTTGGGCAAGTTGACTTTTTTTTGCCGTACTTGTAAGACGGGCATCATCTGTTTGTGCTAAAGTCTTCTTAGCACAAGGTGACTGACTGTGGGATTGACACCAGTCTGTAGAAATGCATGTAAAGGCTGCCAGGGACTTCAGCTTGAATAGGGAGAGGTTTTCATGAGCAGTTCATATCTTCTGTACCCAATCCAAGCAATCTCGTTTAGAGCAGAGCCCTAACTGGCAATTGAAGATCATGAAGATGAAATTGTGTATTTCAGGACAATCATACAACCTCTGTGTGGCTGCTCGCTCTTGCCATGCGGAAGTGTTGTCCTTTGCCAGTCCAAACTCTTTCTGTGGCTCATTTTCAGCTTCTCCTCCAGTCAGTGATCAAGGCTGTTCTGTAGCTGGCGGGTCCCTTTGCAAAGCCCTGGGTGTGATGAGGAGGCTGAAGCTGTACCTTGCTCCTCCAGTCTTGGAGCCCATTTTGAAAGCGCTTCCATGCATATCTTTGCAGAGCTTTGTGTGCTGTTGCAGAGCACTTTAAAAGCGGTCTTTCCACCAGTTTCGATGGGAACCATGCTGCGTTCACGGATGGCAGAAGCATGCCAATAGTCTGTGGCAAAATCTCAGGTGCAGACAGTCAAAGCCATTAATAAGAGGCAACTTGAAATTTAACTATGGAGGAGACTGGGGGAGTCTGCAGAGCTCCCCTTAAGGCTGTTAGTATCTGAATGGCTCCAGTGTTATCTCTTTCCAGTGCTCCATGCCTGCTCCATTAAGACTTTTATGTTTTTCCACTGAACAGTCAGCTGATCATAACCAACAGGATTTTATTTTAATTTCCCAATAGGGTTTTTGTTTTTCTTGAAAGAATGACTGAGACCCAAAGGATTTTCCAGCTGGAAAATAAGACCTGTCAGTTGGAAATTCTGACTAGATCTAAGTAGACACCTGTATAATACTTTGGATGTATTATGTGGCTGGAAAGGAGTGTGAGGGTGCAAGGAAAATGGAGGGGGCAGGAGAAGCACTTAAGGAGCCTATTATGTTCATAGCTGTTTTGCATTTTCCCCTTTCCTCCCTAAAGGTAAATTTTATTTAGAAAAAAAGCTCAAAGGTAAGTAGTATTGATCACAATAAATTGGAATGTAGAGTGACAATGGAATTTATGCCAGGCCGTAGTATGTGCTGATGCTGTGCCGAAACCAGTGGCATCCATGTGGTGCTGTCACTATGGCAGAGGGAGATTTCGGGAAAAGCCTCTGGGACTTGGTTATTCCTTTAAGTCAGTGGACTTCCATGTTACAGGGCATTGCCATTAACTGACAGCCTGCATCAGCTCAGCTATTTTGGCTGGTTGGGGAGTGGAAAAGTGTGTATGGAGGAAAACTGCGGTTAATTTGCCTCTTCATCTACCTCCCCTTTTCTCACTTTCCTCCTGTGGGTCTTGCTACCTCTCCTGGTTCACAGTCACTGTACGTGGAGGCCAATGTTTTTATATAAGGAAAATAGATATGAAAATGTGTGGGTTTTTTCTCCATGATAACATTTTTTTGAATGCAGGTAGCCCATAGTTATGATAGACTTTTTTTTTTAATTGAGTATGAAATAAAACTGTATTTTAAAAGTCTGTTGGTATTTCACTAAAAGTACTTCAGATCTAGTTGAGTTCTTCTCTTCAAGTTCAATGAAAAAGTAACACAAGAATTTTGTAAAAATGATCATAGCGGGATCCAAGTTTATGTAAAACCTGCGCAAATACTCATGTTGCTGCTGAACATTAAACTGACCAAATGTTTTGCCTGCTTTGTTAAGGTTCCCAGAGATATTTAGGTGAACCTGGGGCTTTTCTTTAATGGTGGCGCAGGTAAACGATGCAAAATTCGGCTTTGCTGGTTTTACTTCTGTGTGATTGAGGGCTTTCTATTAGTTTCAGTATTTGTTTGAATCTGAAATGCAGAGAGAATTTGGGGATTCAAAAGCACTGTGGACTGAAACTGAAGGAAATATTTGTACAGCCTGCTGTGACCTGAAATCCCTAAGCTTTGCAGAGCTGTAGAAAGAAATCCATTTTGGAGTCTGTTATGTTCGGACATGAATATAAAACACAACCTCTCAAGTGCATGTCCCAGCAATAAAGAATCAGGCATTTAGGGAATGTGTTCCCAGCAAATATTATTTATACCTTAATTCATCAAGCAAGAGAAACTAAATTAAAAGTCTGGGCTGAGATTTTTGTCAGTTTGTACTCAGGTAATAAGTTTATGATGTTTTAGGAACACAGCATGGAGGGCAGATAGGCAATTTCCCCAAGTCCCTGCACTGGTGCCAGAGGAAGGGCTGTATCTCATCCTGTGCCTGGTACCCCGAGTCTCCGATTGCAGTTGGGGCCTCTCACTGAAAATTGTCCTCATCCACACCCAGGGCAAAGCTAAAAATAATTGTACCCGGATAATGGATTATGAAATAATTATAAAACATTTTGAATTATAGCAAAATCAGCATGGGTCTACAGATTAGCTGCGATGCCAAGACCTAAAACAACTGGAATAATCTAGAATGAAAACCCTACTTTAACTTGTTATTTTCATGGTTTAAAAATACACCTTCTCACTGTTGAGTCTGTGGTGTTGGTGGTCGCGTTGCATCCTGTTGTTAGCACCTGGAGCTAAGCTGAGAAAATCCAGTTCTTGGCATGTAGAAGCTAATGCTTCGCATTGATGTGTCGTTGCCAAATTACATGGAAAGCATTCTCTTGCCAGGTCGCTAGAAATTAGATTAATTGTAACACAGAAACTACAGGGAGGGAGAAAAAAGCAGTGTTATGCCTCTGAATATCACTGTACACCTTGATTGTACAACAGGAAAGTTAGCCTGAAACAGAAACACTGGGCAGCATGCACAGTGGTATTTCCACTGTGTTCACGGCTCCTTGGTGGTAAGATTCAGTATGGAAGTGATGAATGTGCTGGTACCAGTAACCACAGGGGCCATCAAGCAGGATGGTGAAAAGGGGTATGATTGGCATAAGTAGATATTAATGAAGTTTTCCATTATTAGTTTATTGTTCACTCACAACATAGATTGCATCTGAGCTGTACTCGCTGGGACTAAACATGCGAAAATAAGCATTGCCATGTCTGACAGCACCACTTTGAATTATGTTTTCTTTTTCTGAAACAATTTTTACTTACAGAGCACAGGCTAGAAAGGCTCCAGCTACGGCCTCTTTGAGGAGGTCAAAGACATAGTCAGGCCAAGGTCTTTGTGACAGTACAGAGCTGTGTTGTGCCTAGCCCTTGTTGTGGGGCACAACTGCAGAAATGTCTTTGCACCTTTTGTTTTCCATGGTGCACAACTCTGCAGGAGACTGACATCATTTTCCAGCAGTCTGACGTTCTCCATGTGGCCTGTCCAAACACCCTGAGTCTCAGCTGCCCTATGCAGGGTAGAGTGCAAGGGCGTTCAGTTGGGCTGCCTAAGCAAACCTTCACCACTGAGGTACAGAAACCAAGGTATAGAATAGTTGTCTTGTTTTTTCCTCTCTGCTTTCATATGTGAAAATGTAAAATTTCCTTTTGGGCTATAGCCTCTAGGCAATTCTTACCAGAGGTAGTTAATACAGTTGAACTTCTCTGTTGCAGAATATTTTCTCAGTAGAGGACAAGCCAACGCTGGAGTTTTCACCAACATTGACCATTTCTTGTGTGCTAGGAGTGAGGGTTTTCAGGTGTATTCAGCTTCACTGCCCTGAGCTTTCCTATTGATTTTACCAGGAGTAAGTTAGGTTAAGTCGGAGTGCTGCCCTGTGGGCTCTTCATCAAGACAGGCTGGAAAGGTGACAGGCATGTACCTTACTGAGCGTGCTGAGCTGGGAGGCAGGAGGCTGTTTTCCACCCTGTCATTCACCTGCTTGAATACACAGGCAAGTCTTGAAAACACAGAGCAGCTCCTGTGACTTGGTTTGCTGACTCTGAAATGTTGCAAAGACTTACTTTACTGTTGGATGGTGTTTTGGGATAGAAAGTGTAATACGTAGCATGTGGCATGTGTTCCAATTTTATAGCATGGCGGTATTTCCACCCATGCAACATCAAGTTTAAGCATCTGACATAGAAGAAGCAGTGAACAATAAATGGCAAATAACCAGTAATTATTTTGTATACACATGCCTTAGCTGTAGTCACGTGGGACGTGGAAACAGGTGTTTCATGTGTAGTCCCACAAATAAAACATCCTAAGGAGTAATGCCAGCTCACAGCAAACAAAAAAAGGGTATTAAGGCTATTGAGGGAAAGAAGTGCTTGGAACACAAATAAATATTCATGAATATTTGCATCCCACCTGTGTGATGTCTGGCCGTACTCTCATATGTTGTCCTTCCACCACGTTGGGAAGTTAGGTTGAGTAAGAACTTGAACATTTAGCTTATATCTTACCTCAAAGAGTGAAATAAAAACTGTCTTTAGTCAAATTTAACAAAGAACAATTTTGGAGAAATCTTCATCTATCATGGCAGACTAGCGTAATTGTTTTGAGGGCACAAAGGAGCAAAGCTTTGGATGAAAGCTCTGGTCCCAAGCCCACAAGAGCAAGCCAGTCACTACCTGTGCTTTGTACAAGGAAGCTAATTGAACAAAGTAGTGCAAATAGGATTTATTTATTTATTAGATGTGCTTACAGTGTGGACTGCTTGAGAACACAGGCTTCATTTTACCTATGTGTATCTTGAAAGAAATCAAACTACTTTCTGTTGACTTTGGCCACGAGCAGTATCTGTGGAGCAATCTCTCTAAGTCATTCCTCATGCAGCTGTGGAAAATCCCTCAAGGTTAGCAACTTTCAGATGCAGAGTTACTTAAATGCTGTAGGATGCCTTTGAAAAAACAAATGGTTGTCCAAAAGCAGCCAGCATATGGGTATAATATTAGAGCTGAGATGGGAAGAGAGGAGGATCCTTCAAAGAGGACCATTATATTCTTCCCTATTTTCTGCAGAAAATATTTCCTGTTCTATAAAAAGACAGAATGACTAGTGTGTAACATAAACCTATAATAGAACAAATACTTCAAAGACACCTTGGGCCTGCTAGTAAATTCATGCTATCCCCTGTCCATGACAGTAGTTGAGAACGTTGTTCAGCAGTTTGTATCAGCACATGCTTATCCTTTTTTGACATGGGTCTCTGGTTCAGGAAGCTGTTGAAGCACATGCCTGATTTCCAGTACATGAAAAGTCCCATTGATTTCAGCCTGCAATATAAAACTAGTAACTATCATAATTATTATGATGCATTCCTGAGTCCTAGACGTTCAGTGATTGATCGTCTAATGTGCCCAACTGTATTTTATCACATAAGCAGCTTCCTTCTTGCAAAGAAAGCACAATAGCTGATTTGTTGCCTATAATTATAACTCTAGCTTGTTATTCAAAACTTTTCTTAGGTCTAGTTATTTAAAGGTCTAGCGGATCACCTCTTGCATCCTATTAAAAGCAGTCTACAAAATGCCAGCTGTGTGAACAAAATCACATACCTTTTCCACTTCCCGTAGGTTTCCTCTGTCTTCAGTGTGAGTGAAGTACTAACATGGGCTTAAACTTGGTCCTTGTTTTTTTAAGAGGATAGAAGAACTCTGATGCCTCCTGCATAACAGATGATGCTTCTGCATTGTTGGAGGACATGAATAATTAAAGCATGCATCATGTCTTAACTGTTGCAGTTTTAGAAAAGGGATATATTTGTGGTTGAATACTTTTCTTACCTGCAACACAGAAAATGCATGCGCAGTAGGCTTTGGCAAATAAGTTCAAAACTTCATAATTAACTGGCTGTCAAAAATTTGGAAGCCAAACACAGGAGGTGGTTAGGAAATCAAAGTATGATGTGTTTTTAATCACAAAACACAAGGAAATTTTAAAAATTTATGAGTAATAAATCTATATTGTTGGTACCAAATGGCTCCCTTTGCAGTCCTTTAATGTAACACCTGCGCTTCCTCTCTGTGAGTAACGACCCATTTTTTGACTGCCTGAGGAGCAGTGCAAGAGTAGGTTTGCAGGCTCAGGAGAACAAAGACAGGTTCCCAGACTGAGCTCTGACTGCATTTTAGGATTCCATTTACAGTCTGTTTGGTTTGTAATTCAAATCGCTCCAGACTAGAGTTAATGTTTAGACCACAGCCACCTGAAATTTGCTTCAGGGCTGAAGCCCAGCCAGATTGCAAATGGAGGAAACACTTGAGGTTTGCTAAATACAGTTAATAGGGGATTAGAGGCTGGTTTTTTTTATGGTAGCACAGGGAGGTCTGCAATAGAAAAAATATTAAAATGCAAATATACACCTTCGGCCGTGCTGAGCAGGATGCAACTGATTGCACTCTAGCCATCAAGTAGCTATTCTTCCTTTCATTAAGCAAAGGGAAAATGAGAGGAAGAAGACAACAGGGCTCTGCTATAGTTTTTCATGAGGGATGGTCTGTTACAGCCAGCAGATGGGAGATGACCCAATGGCTGGGTGACTGGACTGTGAGTTATAAGATTCCAGAGATGATACCTGTCTATCTACTGCTAATTTGTTATATGCGCAAAGACTTGAGCAAATCTTTGGTTTTGTTTTCTGTTTGCTTTTTTAACGGCCCTGTCCATTTAGCTCCTTGGGGCTCCTTCGCTCTGTGTGTGTGTGTGTGTGCAATGCCTCATTAAGTGAGGTGTGGATATACCCATCATTCGAGTATTTACCGCTGCCCTATAAATCACAGAGTTGCAGAAACGGAGAGCTGGAAGGAACCTTGGAGGTCGTTGAGCTCGATGAAACAGGATCAAGTGTAGCTAAGCCGTACCTACCAGACGTTTGTCTTAACATTTTCTTTAAAACTCCGGTGAAGGAAATTCCACATTTCTGGGTTGCCTGTTCAAGTGGTATTTATCTAAACTTTGTCTGCATAATTTCAGTGAAGGAGATTCCACACTCCTAGGTTGCCTGTTCCAGTATTTCACCGCTATAGCTGAAATGTTTTTCTAATACCTGACCTAAGTTGTCTTTGCTAGAGATTATGCTGATTCCTCCTCTTTCCTCTCCCGCTGACTATGAAGAACAATCAATCATTCCTCTCTTCTTAAAGTCCTTATGCATTGGAAGACTCTTTGTTGCATTCATTCCTCAGTTTCCTCTCCTCCAGACTAAACACCCAAGTCTTTATCCTTCCCTCAAATGGCCGATTCAGAATTGCTGCTGGCCATTAGAGTGATTCCTGTATTGCCAAAAATGTGTTGCTCTTAGTTGTTTCTCCAGAGCCAACAGTATTTACCCTTCTGGAACTCTTTGCGAATTTAGTCCTGAGATTAAGAGGTTCAAAAGCTGTTGTGAATGTAGGAGAGACCTCACAGCTGATATGGTTAGAAAAGGAACATCAGAGGAGTCTGGGCAATTCCAGTGGTTTTAGGGCTTGTATGTGAGTGAGAAAGCATGTATGTGTGTATGCAAGCAGTTTTTAATGTGACAAAACTAGATTTTACAGGATGAGTTTCACTTAAAAAAAAAAAGTGCTTTCCTGAAAGGAGGAACGTGGACAGGGAAGAGCTGGCTGCTTGGGTTGGGGAGGGAAGCCAAGGGCTGGCAGGGATAAGAGGGGACGCAGGTGGGGTGGAGCTGTGGGGACCACCTTGGAGACATGCACTTGCTCTGAAAAGCCCTTGCCTGCCGCAATTCCCAGCAACCAGAACTGGAGGAGTTTGAAAGCCTTTATTGGCTTTTTTGCTCCCTTCCGCTCTCCTCCTTGCCTTGCCACTCAATTATTTTCTGGTCCTGTGTGCAATTTCAAAAAACCAGAAACTCCAAAAAGAACCAAAACTTCCAAAATTCCAAACTCCAAAGACATTTGTTTCCATATTTTTCCTCTTAGGGAAAAGAAGGACTGTAAATCTCAGATACGATTCTCACAATCCCAGTCTGACTTTTTCCTGTCCTTACTAGAAAAAGGAAGACTTTTAATTGAAAAAAAAAAAAAGCCAAACAAAAACCCCTCAAATTTTAAAGGATTCCCCCAAATTCTAGACCAGACTGCCAAAGACGAAGTGCTGGTTGTTTTTTTTTCTCTGATGAAAGTCATGTTGCCGCAAAAGAGTTTGTCTTATCAAGGGACCACGTTTTGCTTTAGGAGAGAGATTTGGTCAGAAAATTTTTATTCAGAAAAGACCATAGAGAGTTTCTCAGCCACTTTCTTTGGAGACGGCAGGCAGGTAGCACGTGGCATTGGAGGAGACGTGGCTCTGCGAGCCCGTCCTGCAAGGACAGACGGCCATCGCGATGTATCCCTGTTTCTGCCAGAAGCAGAAAGCAGGCGAGGCTTTTCTGCACCTGCAGCTGACTCGGCGTATCTCCTGCTAAGTACAGCAGCTCTTGTGGCCAGCAAATTTTATGAGGCAATGGCTTGGCTAGGTTTTTATTCTTTCTTTAAATCCAAGACAGGAAATATGCAAAGCAAGGCGCGCATGTGCATCTTCTTTGATATCCACAGGGAACACACTTGCCTTCTGCCTGGTGCTAGGGATGTTGGCATGAGAGAGAAGATGATATTGCAAAGCCCTCAGCTGTCTCCTCAATCAGCTTTTAAAGAAATCTGGATGATAGGCATGATTTTGTATGCAGTTTTAGCATGATCCCAGTTATTCGTACTGCCTTCCACAGCGGAGGTGGGCAATGTGCTAACTTACGTGTTGCCAGACTAAAACACTCGCTCTGTAGGATCTTGTGTCTGACCCACCTTGTCCACGAAACTGTGGGAAAAACAAAATCAATCTAAGGAAAAAGACAAGATTCAGCACCGATCACCCCACTGCTCTACCCACTATTTAAAAATCTTCATTCCTTCTAGAGGAGGTTAGCAGTAAATCACAGCCAACGCCTTACTCATCCTAGTACTAAACAACAAGCTCCTTCAGTGGTTAAAGCAAACCTATAAGTGTAGTTATTCTCAAGCTAATGTCAGTCGAGGAGATTCATCCACCTGGAACAGCGTTGTGAGCTGGTTCTGTGCAACACGAGTTTATAGCTCTGTCTTCCAGCAGGGTTAACAAGCCAACTTTCAGGACCGCCCTGATACAATTGTATTATTTAAGTATCAGAACTGATTACTGCTTGTACCCTTCATATTGGGGACCTCTGCCCTGTGCATTAGTTCACAGTGGAGGACTAGCCGGAATTGTATGTTGTTAGAAACGTCCACCTATGGAAGCTTCGTCTTTGTGCCTGTCTCTGATATCCCTACTCTTGTGACCTGTTAGATCGATGATCTTTGTTCTTCCAAAGACTTCTGAATATCTGAACCTAACCTGGCAAAAGTAGCTGAAAAAAGATGTCTCCCCTGCTCTGTGTAAAATATATGTTAGATCCCTGACATTTATTTAAAGAGAAACTCTTACCTACGGTACTGACACTGAAGTTGATTGCTTTGCATCGCGGTAAAGGATCAGAGCCAGGAAAATTCCTAAACTCTCGCTTGTGAAGTGACTTAGGATTCAAACAGCTCGTTGCTCTGGTGATATTTATGCCCTCCTTTACTGCTTGCAAACAGGATTTAAATCAAAGAATACAGGCACACATTAATTATTACTGTTGTTGATGAAGGCAGTGAATTCAAAATTCCTCAGGGACCAACACGATTGTCCACTTTGACCTGTGGTGTAAAACAAGCCAAAGAATTTGACCTTGCTATTTTTATATTATTCCCTACCAAGTACATGAACTATCAATGATATTAATCTGTGACTGAGCCATGAGAGCATCTTTTAGAAAGGCATCCAATCTTTATTTCAGATTCCAAGTGATGATAGAATTACAACACCCAGGAGAAGTTACTTTCATTTGTTTAAAAAAAAAAAAAAAAAGTATTTCCTACTTGAACAAGATGAGCTTCAGCTTCCAGTCAGGAGTTCTGCATGTCCTGTCTGCTGGATTACACATCCCACTAACGGCACTTCTCTTCTCTGATCTAGATTTTATAGAATGTGAAAGAAAATGATTGGCATTTTTCTTAGGAAAAAGAAAAAGTTCATTTAACGAACTCTAAATGTTTCAGAAAAAATCACTGTTGATTTTGGATTTTTTTTTTTAAATTGTCTTTCAAAATACTTTTTTTAACTAAGCGTAATAAAAAATGCATGACATTTCAAAGAAAAGGTGCATACACTCAAATGTTTTCATTTGAGAAAGCTGTACTGAGAAATTACAAAAGAAAAATTGTGTCCATTTTAAACATTCTGAAACAAATACCTTTGATATCTTTTAGCTGTGCTGAAATCCTTCCAATTTTAAGCACACTCAAACTGCCTGATTATCTGTCACAACTTTAAATTCTAAAGTCCTTGTACAAAAGGATTACCTTATTAAGCCAATGCTTATATGTATACTTTCCTCTATATAAAAAAGATAGGGGATAATTTCTTTGTGCAATATGAACATTAGTGATTTGCACAGGTTTAAATAATGTAGAAAAGCCTCAAAAATTTCAAAAGTGCTAGAACTAAAGAACAAGTTGCCATTTCCCTCAATAGTGATTTTATTTGGAGCTTCTGTACTAACTTAGAGCATCCTTGTCATACTTCTCTATCTGTAAACAACCTCCAGATTTTTCTTCCTGAAAGCAGCCACTGAAACCCGAAAGGTTTAATCAGTGTGATGACGTAAAGACCAAAATTCATATGGTGAGAGAGCAGACAGTTGACTAGAAAGTGGGTGTTTGTAAAATACAGATGCAAAACCCAGACATTTTCCTGTTTTTTTCCGCTGTTAGATTTTCAGAAACTACTTTTCTAGCCATTTCCTTGCCCATTATTCTTAATAAAGATTTTACTGGGTTATGGACTGTTTTCCTTGGGCCAGGCAAAAGGTGCTAAGATGTTTCCTCTGGAATTTAAAGATTCTTTTTTTTGTGAGGGTAGGTATGTTATTCTGCACCGAGTGGGAAGTCTGATGGGGAAAAGCTTACAAATAATTAATTCGAGGAAAGGTAAAATGTTGTTTACTCTTTGATTGACTCCTGGGAGAGGGGAGGCAAAAATAAATCAAAACATTCCACTCTGTGAGTTCCAACTTTTATGGATTTCCCATTGGTAACGTTTCACTTACTATGGTTAAGGACTTTGTGTAATGAAGTAGGTTAATATATATAGGAAAGCATTTAGGCCGACAAGGTTTGCTTGATCCTGGACCAGTAAACACAAGGTTTTCTGTTTAAGTCATCTGTGCCAGCCACCCCTTTTAGACTGTCTCTTTCACTTCCACTGCAACAGCCTCATTTAAGCTGTACCTGCCAACTTGCGACTAAAAAAAAAGAGGAGTATATTTTTAATTTGCCTGAGATCACACACTTTAGCATTAAACTGCAAAAAGGAGCAACTTCATGGCTGCTGCTGCTCTTTACTTCTCCCATGTTACCGAAAAGGAGAAAGTGGAAGGGAGAACAGGAAAGAAGCCATGCAGGGTGTGCAGGTGTGCGTGAGAGAGTTGGGAGCATGGAGCGGGGCTGTCCTGCTTCCCAGAGCTGGGGCCAAGCCTCCTGCTAGATGTTTCTCTACTACAATCCACTACGCTATTGATGCACAGTACCTCTTTACCTGACTTAAATATTCCTCTGCTCTGACCACCTTGTCTGATGGACTGTTTTTCTTTCATAAGTGGGGTAATGAAGGGAAAAAAAAAAAAGCAGATAGCCTTCTAAACTGCCGGTTCTTCCTGGCAGGTGTATAACCTACTGTCCAGAATCCCTCTAGCATAGGTGTCCACTGAATTCCTTGTGTTCGTATTCCAAAGAAAACCACTGCAGTTGTCTTCAGCTGTTGCCTCTGTTGGAGGTCCTCGTAGAGAAGCCCAGGGCTGGGGTGAATAAAGTCTTGTAGTTGAGATTGGGATTTTTGGCTCTTCTCCTCTCTGTGCTATTAAATCCTTATGTGCATTATATTCATAAAATATATATGAATAGAAATGTAAATACATTGGTGTAAATAAAAGCACGTGTAAATAATATAGGTGTATTATGAAAAGAATAGAGTAGAAAGAGCTCAGGACATCTTCCTCCTGAGCTAATACTGAGGCATACACATTTCATTTGAGATTCATCAGGGAAAACTGGAGGAAGGCACAAGTCAGTCAATCCATGTTATGAAACGTCGAGGATGCCATGGCCACGTTTTCTGAAGGGGGAAGGTGGCTAATAATGCTGAGGATCCAAATCCAAACGCTCTTCATTATTGAAGTGGCTAATGTCTTAGCCAGTTGCTAATGCTGATGTTGCCAGCATCTTAACCCAGCACTTTTCCCTGTCAGGTCAGGATTCCTTCGAGTCCTTCCTTTTCCTTTTATCTCTCCTTCAACTGTATTTGTGTGATGAAAGCATTTTTCTGGGAATCACTAGCAGGCACACTTCCTTGTAATCTTCCAAGGCTTGCTCATCTGTATTATTTTGTAAGCATTATGCAAAGTTTCAGATATGTTGAGTTATCCCTAGGTTGTCAGTGTAAATCCTTTTGGAGAAGGATTTCACAACAAATGGGAAGTGTTTTCCCTTCACCTCTTTCTGCTGGGTCCCTTAATGCAAAATTGCTTGTGGGAAGATAGGCCTCAGTGTTTCCTTCGAATTTAGTTAGCTTTGCCGATATGCTCTTCCGGATTACTGATATTTGAGGGCTGATGTATACAGTGTAGGTCCCTGACATCTCTTCTAGCGTGATGAAATGCGGTGCATGTCAGCAGACAGACAACAGGACTGTAAGATCCCTGAGATAGGCACTGAAATACATTTTGTATTTATTTGGTGGCTAACACAATGGGTATCTGGTCTGTGAAAAGGGCTCCAAGGCATCACTTCGATATATATCGTGCTTAAAATGTAAGAACCTTTATTTAACCTGAAGCTTTTCAGAGGCAACACTTTCTTCAAAAACAAAAATACAAATTTTCCCAGAAACAGTTTACAGATTTTTTTTCTTAAACAGTGCATGCTCCAGCATTAATTCTACACTGTGGTGCTGTCAGATCACTTTGTATTTTTTCTAGGAGACTTTTAATCTTTTCCCAGTATTGAGAGCCATATAATATTATTTTACACGCTCTTTGAACCTACAGCACAGAAAATTAAAGTGTAAATATGCATGCGAACCACCCAAAAGTCATAATAAGATTATATGAATGCCTGCAACCACACAGCAGGAACAATGGGGTTGCACAATTCCTCCGCTCCAGCGCTGCTGAATTTTAATGAGGGATAGTTGGTACATGCTGATACTCCTATAGCTACCCTGGAGCCAGAAGAGTGATTTAAGATGCCAGCGACACAGTGTGTAGGTGAGTCTTAGCTGTAGCGTGCCTTGGAGAGTAGAGCATGATATAGCAGGCTGAAAAAATGGCAGGGAAAGAAGCTGATTAAATTAGAGTGAGAAATGGGACTGGAAGGAGAAAGGATCGCTTAAAATTGCCAATCACCTGTGCTGCTTTCATCGGCTGTTGAGCTCCTGGTGGAGAGAATATGATACTGTATACGGAGAGGAATAATAGGAATAACTCAAATAAAGAACATATGCTGTCATGAATCGAAAATCTCACGCTGCAGGGTTTGAAGCAATCTCTTAAATATCAGGGATTAAGAGGGGAATTTAGTGGTGTTACCTCTCTCCCATGCCAGAGTTTGTTTTCACCTTCTCTCTAATACCACTGCTAGCCTAGGTACACCTGGGAGCCACTTGGGAAAGCATTTGCAATAGGTGTACTCAAAATACGTACTCTTCAGATATGAAGATATCCCTCTTGTTTGTAGCTAATCTAAGAATAAGCATTGCTTAGGGCGAGTTTCTTTTTAAGCGAGCTGGCTGTGTTCCTGTTGCACGCTATGGGGTCTGCATCTCCTCTGAGCCCCTGTAGGCTCTTACGCATATTTGTAAGAATGTGCATGTGTTCCTCAATGCGAAACATTTAAAATAATGTGAAAGGTGTGTTTATGTAGCATGATGCCAAGGAGAAGTACGATACAGCCTGGGATGTGGGAGGACAGTGTCCTGGGACGTGGAGGGCAGCGGGGGTCAGACCTGCCCTGCTTGTGCCTTAGGGAGAGACCTGAGTGTGAACTGTCACGAGAACTGCAGCAGAGATTCATCTTCTGGGGAACCTGTTGATTCATTACAAATGAAGGTTTCGGCCATTGAGTAATATAGATAATTAGGTGTTGTAATTTTGGTTATTATTGGAAACTGTCTTACTGTGACTTTGTGTTTGGGCTTACAGTCTGCTTTGTAGTGCAGAAGAAGGAAATCTTTTTAGCAGTAGACAAATCCTTTCTTCTTCCATCTCACCAAGCTCCTTGTGAGCAGATCCTAGACAGAGATGTGGCCACAGTACATGCTCCCATAATTCTCTCAATTACAGGAGAGTTTCTACAGAATTATCATTACTATACAATATTTTCCTTGGAATAATAGCTCAGTTTTACATGGGAATTTTATTTTGCTAATACCAGGTTATGACATCTCACTGAAGCCATGTGCTCTTCCTTGATGGCACCCTTTCCAGAAGACAAAAGCTTTAACTTTTTGAGGCAAGGTGGTGTTTTTTTTTAATGTCGGGTCCCGTGTACTGCAGCTCATCAGTTCTTATCACATTGTTCTCATAATATCATGCCAGAATATGTTATTTGTAGCCCAGGATATGTGTAGCCATACTCACCTGTCCTTTCCCAATTGTTTTAACTGAAACAACAAAAGTATGTAGGAATCACTCTTGTCAGTTATCCGAAGCCAAGTAAAGCACAGAAAATTAGAGTGAAAGCTCCTGCCCTAAACCTCTACCCAGGAGTTAGAGAAGGTCGTATAGCCAAACCTGGTCTGCCTTGTACTGTAGCGTTTAATAGTCTTGACCAGGGATTGCTGTGCTCAGTTAACCAAAAACTGAGAAAAAGATATTTCTCATCCCAAAGGTGCTGCTCACTATATGATTTATAGAATGTTATGTTTTGAAGAGATGTCCTCTGTTGGTACTGATACCAGCCCAATCTGTACGCTGTGTGAACATTTTTCAAAGATGAAGCAATTGAGTAAACGTCTCTTGGGTCTCTCATGAATTAGATGGGACAAACAGTTCCGTAATTCATCTAGCCCAAGTTTGCCATTCCTTTTTTTTCCCCACTACCTAAGAAAATGTGAGCTCTTTTCTAGATACCAAACACAGATTTAAATCTATAGCGTGGTTGACTTAAAGTTTTAAAATTACTTGGTCCTTTCTTAAAGACTATTAGGTTATTTTATGGGGTTGTGTGAAGGTGATTTCTTTTAATTGACCTCGAAAGGGAAAACGTTTTTTGGACTTGGTATTTTGTGCATAGGAGCAACAAATCAAAAGCTCTGCTAATCACAGTCAATATGTGCATCTGGCTTTTCTTGGGGTTAGAAGCTGCCTTTCTGAAACACATCTTACTATTGAGAAAGGGAGGAAAAATTCTGGTATAAGCATAGCCACGCCTCTAAATTGATTATTCTTGTAGAATTTGCTCATCCTATTTTGGCTGTGTTATAAAACGCAATGGGAGCAATTCCAGCTCGAGCACATCACTCCAGCATCAAGCAGCCCATGATGTCACGAGGAATTCCTTGTCGTAAGGGACGTCCCCCAAGGAGAGTGTTTGCTCTGCTGGAAAACGGCCATCCACCCACACACTCCGTCTCCACCCAGCTACTCCCTCCAAATAACCAAAGCAAAGGGAGTGCTTTGACTAATCGAGTGGGTAGGAGTGATGCCATGACAATACAATAGTGCGTCTGCTGTAGACTGTTCGTGATTTGCATTTGATTGTTTGCAGTCCTACCCATCTGTAGCCAAAGGCAAGAAGTGATAACCTGTCATGTTATATAAAAACACGTTATGAAAAAAGTGGAGTAATGCAAGATAAATAACGAATGCTCTCTGGGTCTATTCTTCCCAAGCAGCCCTGAACTCATTCCATAAGTTGCTGGTTTCTCTTTTTACTGAAGCGTTTCTTTGCAGATAGTTTCCATCTGAAAAAAAAAACAAAACCCAAACCAAAAAGAATAAAAAAGGCATGAATAAAATTTGAGTGAATAAAAGCACAGCCTATTGCAATTTGAAAAGAATTACTAAATAAGTGGAGCATTAACACAGTGTCAGGCCCTTAGCAAATGGACAGGAAAGCAAAAGGGTAAGTGGCATCAGTCACTCAGCAGTTGGACAGAAAGACTTCTGCTCAGCTGAGGCAGTAATGCTACCTTAGCTCATGTCACATGGACCATCTCTGTCTTCTCCTCTGTTTCTGTGGTGTTATGGCACTGAAAGTTTGAGCTGGAAACAGCAGAGAATCGTGTCATATGACTGGAAAAGTTTCCCTCTTTTGTTCAACACATCCTTTGTTCTTCTATAGCTGATTGTCAATCATTTAAGTTACACAATGTAATTAACCTACAGATAAAGCTTACAGTGAAATCTTGTTGGCTCTGTTTCAGCTTGTTTTGTTAGGATGTTTTAGGAGGTTTTCCCATCATGTGTACAACATGGCCTCAGAGGGAGAGGGCTTTCTGTCCTATAAATACTGAGATGCAAAAATACAGACTGGAGGAGCCCTTGACAAATGGAGGATGAAATACTCCTACACCTTAAAATTACCTCTAAGAGTCACACTCTTTTAGGTGAGGTAAATAGTAAGAGGGTCAGTCAAAATGGAAAGCATGAAAAGTCTTGACTTCAGTCAGGGGAATGGGAGCCAAGCCTCACTTAAAGGTAAATAGTTGTAGATCCAACTTATTACCCTCTGTTTTGGGCTGAGCCCACTTTACCAACAGGCCTAGAAATGTGAATTATTCTTCTCTCTAAATAGAGAGCATGGTGTAGCGTGACAGCCTGAGGACTTCATTCTCCATGAGGATACCCTGCGTGGGCCTTTTCAGATTTAGTCCCACTGGGTTGAGAGATTTTCTTCAGTGAATCTCTTGCAGTGTGATTTCCTTTACTCGTCGTTCCCACACTCCGTCAGGTGCCTCATCACTGCTGTCCCAGCAGAGCAGTGATGAAAGTGGAGACACACAAACCTGCACTGCTGATGGTCCCGTATCTTCATACGCACTTGTATCCTTCCCAGGTTGTTTCATGATGGCTGGCTGTACTGTAAAGCTGCCTTGTGAGCCTTCATCTCTTTGGTGTCAGACCTGTAAAATACTAATTAATTATGATAGGAAGGCATGGCTACATGAATTGATGCTGGCAGATGCGAATGAGCTCAACCCATCATTTGAACTTGTTCCAGTCTTATTTGTACATGGTATCACCGTGTTAATGCTGCCTGCAATCCAAGCAAATCCCTGCTGAGAGACAAGATATTTTAGTTTAAGCACAGCACTGCATGGACATGACTTGCCAGCTCCCAGATTAGACCTAGCTTGCATGTAGCCAATGCAGAGTGCAAAGCTGAAGAGCTGTAATTATAGACAAAATGGGGGTCTGCGTGCTCATATGCACGTGCATGACGTGTTAAGGTTCAGAATCCCCTGAACTGCGGCTCTGGTGCCAGCTCACGGAAGCCTGTGAGACATCAGCTCATTCATCTTTGTTCTGAAGTATCAGGTTTCTAATCCCTAGGTCTGAGAAGAAGAGCGTGAAAATGCAAGTTACTTTTAACTGCTACAGAGATACACAGGCAATTCTCACCTGATTTGGTGAACTGCGCAGTCGCGACAGCATAACTCCCTGTGTGGCAATTCTGGCTCTAAAATTCACATAGGGACTTTTGCTTTAGCTTAACCTCCTCCAAATGGGCTGAGCTAAACCAAAACCCAATCTTTCTGATGCAGTAAGAATTTCATTAGATCTCCACCAAGATAGTTGTAACAGTCTAAATTTACACCTCAAGTTGTTCTGATACAACTGATTTCTGCGGATGCCTTGTGTGTGTTTAGATAGTTTGAAAGCATAGCCATAGGTGTGGGATTGTCCTCTGCATGAGAAATGGGTGTTGGCTTCAAAGTTCACTGTTCTTGGGGCCGTGCCAAGTCAATCCTAATGGAGTACCAGGTGTACGGTTGTGTGTATGAGCAAATGTATGTGCGTGCGTGTGTAGAGACTTAAAGCTGAAAATAGGGATGGGCAAAGAATGCAAATAACCGTTGAAAAAGAATTTTGCTTTTGCTTTGTTTCAGAGTGAAACCTCACAAATTGGTTAATTTCCACCACATAACTCTCTGAGATTAAAAACATGATCAGTCAGGAGATATTTTGATTTTTCCTTTTAAAAATTGTGACAGTTTTTTATACTATAGCATGTAATGCAAAGCTATTTTCAAATTCTTAGATATTCCGACCGTCCTTTCTTACACACCTCAATGAAACGTATGTGACATCAAAACTGTATTTTCGAGTGGGCCTCCTCCTCTTTGTTTGCAACTGCTTTCTAGAGGGAGAAAAGGGTCCCCTGACCCTTCTTCCCACAAGGGGAAAGGGAGGACAAGAGGCCAGCTTTTGTCCCAGGGAGGGCGAGGGGGCTGTAGTGTCCTATCTGCACCAGCTAAGGCAGAGCAGTGAATAACCCACCAGAGCTGTCAGTGCTGGGGCACCGGATGGCACTTTGCTTCTCCTACCTGCGGAGGAGGCCTCTTCCCAACAGAGGGAGGCAAAAGATAGACAGCAGAGAGCTATTGCTTCAGTGGGAAAGAAGATGTGTGTGGGTGTATAATGAGGGGACTTTACAAATAATTCCTTGATGATTATTCATTTTAAAGGGACGTTCAGTTGCCCTGGAGATATCCCATGGAGTACTTAATTTCTAGAGAATTTTGGAGAATACAGGATTTTGATTCCAGTGCTTTTTTGTTTCCTGCCCAATGGCAAAAATCATTTTCATAATCTGCCCTGGGGATTGCACTGTGTCTAATACACTGGTAGTGTGCACAGCCCATTTTGAAACACAACTTTTTGTTTTGAAACTGAAATTGTTCCAAGTAATAATACCTTCCCTTCAGATTTTCATTTTTCAGAAGTGACCCACCCACTATTGAATAATAAGGCTTAATAACCATAGTTTCTCAGATAACATGCAATGAGCTGCCAATATTGCTTTGGGACTAAATCAGGAAACCACTGGCTGGTGTTATGAAGGAGTCAGCTATCCAAATGGGATCATCTACCCTTGAAATCTTTTAAATAAGAATGTGGGTTAGAGATCACCTTTTTTGAAGATGTCCCGGCTTAATAACGAAATGAGCATACAGATTTAAAGAACAGAACAAAACGCATCCATTTCCAGGTAAAGAAAAAAATGTGTTTCAGTCCAGAGTAAATTAAAATCACACACTTATGTGAAATCCGCAATAAAGAAGGTTTATAGTGGAAACATTGACTGACCTTTAACAATAGCAGCGAGGCCAGCTCTGCTGTAACAACAATTGGAAATAACAGGCAGTAGCGTTACAAGGCTATATAGGCTAGGGCAAGGTCTTTTCCTTAATCTAGCCTGAACATTCAAAGAGAAAGTTCCAGAGCGGTTGACTGAATATCATCTTTTTTCCATTAATTGGCCACAGTGTAGTACTCCGAAGTTGACAGAAATAACTGCTGTGATATTAGCCCAAGCCTAAGCATTGCCAAAAGACATTTTATTTCAAACCTCTCTGAATTACAGTATAATTTCCTATATTGCTTACCTAAGAGACCAGGAAGTTAGCCATCCATCTGCTTAGCGAAAGACTCCTAGCTTTATATGACTTAAAACGTTATTTCTCCTATCTGTGGGAAAATGAAGTCAGGGCACTTCCAACTAGGGTGAGGGTATGGGGTGGTAGATTGAGCTTAGAAAGATTTCAGTGATCCAGTTTTCAGATTCAGGACCCTGGCTGCCACTGCACAGCATCTCCTGGAGACTGCACAGCATCTCCTGGAGACTGCACAGCTGGAAGCAAAAAGATCCAGCTCCTGGATCTTCTTGCTCTACACCACCTCTCCCCTGGCAGGTAGGCTCTTCTTTTCCTTTCTCAGCAACATGTAGATGGTGTGAGGAGGCAGAGACAAGCTAAGGGGAAGACAGTGTGGTGACATGTAGCTCTCACATGGTAGGGTCATTTGAACCTTATACAGGGGCCACAGTTCAGATCTTTGTTGTATTCCTGGCTCTGGAGTGTGTGATGCTGCAGGAGATACGTCAACAGTCCCGCTCCTGTACAAGCCCCAAGCTCTTGAAGACAAGGTTGTCTCCTGCTTGGTGGCTGCTGCTCCCTAGCAAAATGGATCTTAGAGCTGCAGCTGACAGACAACTAGTAATAACACTGATATTCCCTGATTGTGATGGAACTTCAGCTTTTTGGGATGATCTAGGTTAGTATTCCTTGCGATAAATTAAAGGCAATACATATGTTTCCATAGCAGAGCTTGCTTATTTTCTGGGAATCTGTTAGGCTGTTCCACTCATCCAGATGTTTAATATTGTTAGTGACCTGCAGCTAAGCCTCTCAGACAATTGTAGTCAGACTCGTTCATCTTGTTTCCCCAAGAATATAAAACGCTTTGTAGTAGGTACCATTCCAAGGGCCAAACTTAGAGATGAATGTAAGTGAGTTTAAGCAAGTTGAAATTCAGAGGCCATCTAGATTAGTGCAATCTACTGCTTTACTTGAAGACCTTTCAAGTATATATTCAACACGTGTATTCCCTGAAGTCCTAAACTTACTGAGTTAGACTCTTTTGGACTCACTTGGCCGAATTAAAAGATGTATCCATTATATTAATTTGTTGCATTCACTTCCACTTCCTGCAGCTATTTCTGTACCAAAAGCTTCAAAGATATGAGATGTAGTATCCTCTCCCCTAAAATAATTTATACTTCTTTTTGGTTTTATGCAACAATTTAAATTCCCTTAGATGTTGGTATAGTGCTTAGCTATAAAGGAGTTTAAGTTAAACATTGTCTGAAAGTGATAATGCTAGTGCAATGTTAAGCTTACTATTGCATTGATGTAGTTGATTCATTATTACTTTGGCAAGGAATCCTTGAAGTAAGAGAGATGGCTTGATCAAACAGATTAAATGCTACATCTCAGCCACCTGTCTTCCAACACTGTCTCCTTCCATCAAGAAAAAGTTAAGCCCCTGCAACTAAAATGAGTTTAGGAGTAAAATATTACAAGGGTTTTGTAAAAGGCAAAAATCAGAGAAGTCCGGACTGCATGTATTGCAAAATACTTGAATGTTACATCAAACATTTGGATCTTAAGTGTTCTTTCGATAGAAAATGAATTGAGAATCTAGTGGTTTGGAATTTATGTTAAAAAAGAAAAACAGCTGCCTAAATTTTCAAACTTGCATCCTGATTTTGCATGTCTTTATTGTTGCTTGGCCATTCTGATGGATGTTAACATGTGATGCTCAGTAGCAGCTGGTCCCTCAGACTCAGGACTTTTTAGTTCGGATACACAGGGCACCGCAACAGTTATGACTAGGAATGCTGTCTGTATTTTTAAGATGTAGAACACTATGTTTAATAACATATGTTATTTTAAATATTTCCCTCTAAAGTAGATATTCTTTTGTTGTGGATAGAAATCCAGAATCACATAGAATTTTATCTGAAAGTTAACCCTTGATAGAATGGTATGTTGCTGATCTCATTTAATAATGTTACAGATCTGTATATCTTAATACTTATTATTAAGATAGCTGCTTTTTCCAGTGGAAGTATTCCTACTTCTGCACGTTACATTTACCTTACTTTGTATACCTCATTTTTTATAGCAAGAATGTCAGCTCACCTTGAGAAAGAAATCAGGAACATCAATGGATAAATATAGTATGATACAGACTATCATGCATGAGAGTTTATGTCAAAAAGATAATTCTTGCAGGAAGCTCGGTTACATTCTTAATACAATTTTAGAAATTACTACTCAATCACTGTAGATATTAGTAACATTACTGAACACCAGTAATGAAGTTCTTAGTTTTTTGAAAAACCATGTGCATGTACTTTTTCAGCTGTAGATGTAATTTTTAGTCTGAGCAATGAGTTTAAATCAAATCAGAATAAAATAAACTGAGAATTGACTATTAAACGTCATATACTGATACTCTATCTTCAGTATTTATTGCAATTTTCCAGCTCTTTTCTCTAACAATCTAGACATGGTATCAACTTTTTTCCTTTTTTCTTGTGGGTGCTTGAGTATCTCTAAGATAAGACACTATTTCCAAAGGACCAATTAATTATATAAATTTAATATATTACCCATAGAACACACAGTAGGTAGTGGTAGGTGTATGGCAGAGAAAAACAGTCTTGGTTGCGTACTGGGATTATAGATACATACACACAGACATACATATATACAAACATATATATATAAAAAATAATATTCTCTGAGTAAAGTCTTTCAAAGTCACAAAATAAATGCCATATTTTTCAGATCAACACCTGTTGCACAAGAATCGACAATTTATGTAATTTCCATAGGCTTTCACTAGTAAGATGTAAGAGTAGATGGAAATGATTTCTCTGATTCCGATTTT
>NW_009226381.1:221147-236217 GCF_000690835.1 Fulmarus glacialis | reverse complement strand
TGCTTGAAGGCAAGCCAGAAATATTGAGAAAAGAGAATTATTCTGGGCATTTCAACTGTTTGCCAGAATCAAGAAGGTGAATAGATATAGGAATTTGAAATAAAAGCAAGACAAATTTAATTCTTCTGACCGTGCAGTTCTGTTCCAAGTTTAGGCACAGATTTAAAATATTCTATTGCCTGAACTCTTATGCCCCAGACCCTGGAAGGCAGCGGCTCTCTGCGTTGCAGTTTAAAAACAAACAAACAAACAAACAAACAAAAAAAACCTCGAACTGGCAGTAGTTTACTCATTCAGATCCTTTGCTATCCTAGTCACTTTGGTAGTAGGATTGTCATTCAGGTGCTGTATGAGTGTTGAGTCTTTTTATGTACAAGAAAAGTAATAGCTGGAAGGAATTCACTCAGCTCTAAACGTATTTCATGTGGAAATCTCTCAGCTCTGTCCAACTGGGCTAAATACAGAAGAGAAATCTGAAATGGGATCCAGTGTTCACCCTTAAAAGGTGCAGAATAAAACTTCTGGTCCAAGAAAACGTATACAAAGGTAATACAGTATTTCTGTGCTTTCCTACACTTCTAATCCTGCATCGTGCATAAAAGTCATCAGTGGCGCAGATCTCTCTATCTGCCTGTGCAGCTGGAAAAGTAGATGAATTAGCTTGAATAAAATCAGGGATAATCCAAACCAAAATCAAAACTGATCTGAGATTAAAGGAGAGTGGGCAATTCATTGTTAGGGTTTTTGAGCACCTCTTAACTTTTTGACCTGGACATGATTGCACTATTTCTTCAAAAAGCAGGAAGTACAAGATAAACCTCACATGAAAACCTCTTCCTCTGCGATTTCTAACCTAATTTTGTTGATAAACCGTATGTATACATTCTGACTTGGAAATGTCAAAATGTTTATTTTTCAGTCAAAATGTTTCAACATTTCAGATTAAAAAAAAATGTTCTGAACTTTTGATTCTGTGGGGAAAAGGCTCTGGACATTTAATCTCGATTTGAAATGAAAATCATAATTTCCTGAGGTGGACATCTTGATTTTTATTTTTTTTTTTATCAGCTCTATTTGATGCTTTATTGCACTACTGTCCCTCAGATGTGCACTCTCAAATTTCTGCTAGCCTTTCAGCTTATGGATCTGCTTAGTGTTGTGCAAACGCAGGTTAGACATGTCCTGTTGGGTGACTACTCAGTTCTGTGAATAGTCACATAAATAATAGGCAGCTGAAAGGCTGGATCCAGGCTGACTGAGCATCTAACCAGTAACTGAGGTTTAAAAGATGCCAGAGAGTCTTAAAAACTTGCATGTGTTTAAGCTGATTCTGATCTAATTTATACCTGTTTATAAAAGCTTTAACTCCAGTTATACTTATTCAGTTATTCTAGATTTACATTACCATAAATGAGACAAGGATTTGGCCTATTTTTTTTTTCCTTGTTTAAACAGAAACTACTCTCTCTTCCTTCTGGATGGGACAGATCGCTTTCTGACTTGATTAAACTTGTTGTGTTTGGATTGAGGGGAAGTCTATGTTTCCATGACTGGGTACTTGGGGTATTTTTAGCAGCCTACCCACAGAAGCAACCCTCTTGAGCAATAGGCTGAAGTCTGGGATAATTAGACAGTGCTGAGGATCCTTCCTTCGGGATCACTCTGGTGAGCTGAACGTCAGCGTGGGCGATCAGTGCTACGCTGTCGTAACAGCAGTGGAGACGTGTTAATTACGGCCTTCAGATCTAATCTTTCTGGAAGGACATTCTTTTCTTTGTAAAAACGCTTTCTGTAAATGACCTGGGGTTTGCATCTTGAATTCGTCATTTGTGGCCAACTTCAAAGTGGAGGAGACGGCACTGTGCATTTAATAATATGATCTACAGGGCACGGGCTGGACAGGGGATACTGAGATGGCAGGAGAGGAAAGGCCTTTGCTACGGTGCGCTCGCAACAGGGATGATCTTCAGCAAGCAAACGCTGCTGTAAACATATAGGAAGGAATGGGCGGCGTGCCAGCAGGGCTTGTGAGTGATATACAAGGTGCACACTCAGCTTTCGGCTTTGATTAATGTGTGCAAGAGATATAGGCAATCAATTGCTGTCATGCTAATATTAATTAATGAGCAGCAATACCTAGCTCACAGTGTCTGATAGCAGAGACCTGTTAGTTCACTTACTCCCAAGGTCTGCTTTAGCAGATGGAAAAGGATTATTTTACCATATTTTCAATGGCAATTCAAGTCTATTTTTATCTCTCTTTTGGCTTGCATGAAAGGAGACTGCCACCTGTTTTTTGCAGGTTGTTTTCAGCACTGCAAGCCAGATTAAAAATTGGCCTAGTTAGTGCTTTATGGAAAACAAATTTGTTGCTCTAGCACAGAATAATGAAAGTATCCAGGGCCAGTGCTGGCGTCCGTCCCTCTGTAGTTGTGTGAACTCTGGCTCCAGCGAGCTCTTCTGGGTCATCAGGATCCGCACTGCTGGTAGCGCCGTCTGCTCCGTGGGCTGCTCCTGTCTCCTGGTTTTGACATGAAGTGCAAGAGAATGGGGGGGTTGGGTTACTGTTTGCAGGCTCCATTCAGTACTGACTTAAATGTCCGGGAGAGTAAGGATGGTTTAGCAGAAGATCTAGAGAGTTGTAATGACTTTTGGGAACACTAAACTTTTTAGGAGGACAGCCTTTCACAGGGAGTTACTTTCGATCTCACTGGGGTTTAGCAGTGTCTGGTGTTAGAGTTTACCATTCTCCACTCTTCATGTTAGCGTGGACTGTATCTGATATGAGTAGCCCTTAGTTTTCCTTGCCTACCGTAGCCCTGACCTGGATATCTCTGAAACATCGTCACCAAGGCAGCAGTCCAGTGGAAGGCTGTGTTTTGCCTCAGTTTGTGTAAGTCAGAGAGGCCCAAGTTCATATCCCCTCCCACAGCCTCAGGTAGGTGGCCACTTCTCCAGCTGCTTGTAGAGCTCCTCAAAATGCCACTTGAGAAATTTAAGAGTGAATAACCTTCAAAGAGACTTGTGATGTTCTTGCCTGAATCAGGAGCTTTTATAGTCAGTTGAGAGGTTCACAGCCTCTCTAAGATGTATTTAGATCTTTTTCCCTCTTTCAACTTTCTTTCTCATTGATTCGGTAGCTAGTTATATATAACTGTATTTACAAGCACCTGACTCAGAGCTCCTTTTATTCATCACCAGAAGCTCCACCAGAAGAGCTACATCAGAGCTCGGCAGTGGTGTTATTTATTCTGGCTTCTCTCAGGGTGACTTTCTGGGTGGGTTTTTTTGTTTGTTTTTGATTTTTTACTATTCAATTGTTAGGCTCTTCTCTCACTTTGTACTTCTGAATCTACTGAAGAAGTATGAGCTCCCGTATATCATGGTTTTTAGGTCCTCTTGCACTAATTAACTTGTAACTTCATCTTCAATGTTGCTAAATTTGATACTTATTTTACTGTAAACACCCATTTGTTCCACTGCGTAGCACAGTTCTCTGAACATCTGGGAATCATCATGTGTCATGAATGACATGATGTATCCTCACTAGCACAATGCTATATCTGATGGATGGAAGAAATGTGTCAGGGCGAAGAGTAATATACACTTTGGTTTGTGACTTGTGACTCACAGAGTAAACTTCATTCTCTCTTTGATGGTACGGATCCAAGATCTGCATTTTTCCTCTCCCATTTTGGTCCCGGTTTTATAACATAGACGCTTACACTAATGAGACTAGAGATTTTGCTAGCTGGATCAGAACCCTTCACTTCGGTCTGGACCAACACATCTAAATAAATCCTCTCTTTGTATGCCACAGCTGTGCACAAGGCTCTCTTCTGGAGATGGTTTGCTACCCTTAGGCTAGGTAACCGATGAGAATTTGGTAATATTTGCTCCTTGCTGTGCCTTTGGAAGTGCACGTGGTACAATATCCTCTGTGAGTGCCCTCTGGCTGGAGAATTAAAGAACAACCTCTTCTAACAAAACACGACAAAACAAAGGCATCAATATTTGATTTCCCCATTAAAGTTTCATACTGATATCTCTTTAAAATACCTGTTTGTTCATGGTGCCTGCCCACCCATGCTTCAGCAACATCGTGAAAAGGCCCCTTGGGAAGCAGCAGGATGGTATCTTAAAGGGAGGGTTGTAACTTAGCTTCCTAACACATGTATAGATACAGGTGGTATTGTAAGAAGCGTATTTTTACAAGCATAACTGATACCGTAGGAAAGAAAATACACAATTTCTGGGTGCAGAAGCACTTCTTCAGGCACACTAAATCTAGGCAGGGTTTTTGCTGCAGTCACTGGTTGCCTGTCGATTGTACCATGAAGCAGATTCATGGCACCTCCTTCAAGAGCTATTCATATATATTGCCTTGGGAGAAGAACAACCTGGAAATATGAAAGCCACTCATGAGAGCAGTGGCTGCTCGTGCATGCACGCATGGGCTGTCTTCTGCCCAGGACACTACGGGTCCAAGTAGAAAAGGGATTTTTTTTTTTCTGCTTAGCGAAAAGACGTTAAGCTCCAAGTACATCTTGCGGGGAAACAGAGAAGGCAGGCAAGGAGAGCCTACAGGCAGGGCTGGAGCTCAAAGCAAGCCTGGAGTTTCAGGAGTTGGTCCCCAGATTGGCTTGAGCAAGGGCTTCAGTCTGTCCAGTGGCAGCACCAGCAGTAATGAGGTAAGTCAATGCTGGGTCCCCTTTCCGTTTCACACAGAACAGAAATTAAGGACTGAGACACAACGTAAGGGCTGTGCAAAGCTGAAAGCTGCAGAGTGCAGAAACAGGTGCAGAAACATTCATAAATTTCTACATAGAAGCTCTGGGAATGTGAAAAGGTCACTGTCCTCAGTTATACTCTTGTTGGGTTTTTTCCCCTTTTTTCTTTTTTTTTTCCTTCTTTTATATCTTTTACCTGGAGTCCTGGGTTTTTCTCATTCGATTTAACTTTTTAGAGCAGATTTCCCTTTCTAGGAACTGCATTAACTCTACTTTCAGCCTGCTGTATCACTATGCATTACGACGTATTTGGTGAGCAGGAAAAAAAAAGGAGAAATTATTAGACGCTGTTCAGAGTTGGAACTGTTGTGATGGTCATTAGAAGGGAAATGTGGTATTTCGTCTGTGAAGTTTGTCAGAATGAGGCCAGAGACAAGTGAGCTATAATGAGGCTCTTGAAACCAGTCTGCAGGTGCGTAGTGGTAAAATAATAGGCAGGTGCAGAGAGCTAGTCTTTAATCAGAGTCTTGGCAGGGATCTTGTTGAGGGTCTGCCCTGTTTGGCTCCTGTGCAAAGGAGAAAATTCAGTGGCAAAGGACTCAAATGCAAACTGCAACTTATGCCTGTGCACCACAGAAGATTCAGGTTTTCTTCTATTTTCAATGCACTACCGTCTTAGAAAGCTGAAAGCTTGTTCCTTGTAGCAGGAATAAATGAGTATGGCTCCTTGTCCTTGTGAAGATAGCTGGCTCTAATCTAGAGATGAATGCATATGTCAACATTTTCCATAAATACTGCAACTTGAAAAAAAAAAGTTTTCAGAGAAATTTGCTTTAGCAACAGTTGTGATTTATTTCGGGTTCCTTACCAGTAAGTATTGGAGCAGGTGAAGTAACCTTTGTGTCTCATTCAAGGATTATGTAAGGTCCTAGACAGCCTTGGAAATGATTGAAAAAAGGTAATTTTAACATCACAAAATAGCAGTGTTTTCTTTAACAAGTGTATACCAAATTAGGACAAAGAGTAAAAGTATTGATAATCTTCTGTGTTCTGGGAAAAGTGAAGGGGAAATAAGTATGCAGCAAGAAAAGATTGTGTCCTATCATGGGAGATGCTGGGGAACAAAGCATACAACTGATCCAGAACTGCATTTTCTACAAAGCACCTTTGTGTCTGAGGATGCATCTCTGATTTCTGGGCTGAAGCAAGCAGACGTCCCTAGCAGAGCTGTCCCACTACTTCCAGTCTTTCCTCTGAAAAATGTTAACCCTCTCTCTTTCCCCTCTCAACTGCCTCCTTTCACCCTGAATAAAATCCCAGTTTCAAACAAGAAAAAGTTTTGTTTGAATCCAGGGCAATGAGGAAATGAAGATTAGCTCAAACCATAAGCTCCTATGCCAAAAATTCAGAACATACTGAAAAAACCTATACCTGTATCTTGTGTGTCTAGCCAAAACTAATCATCCCAGCTCTACGACTGAATTTCACCAACCACAGCCCAGACATACTGGCTGTGGTGAACTTTCAGACAATAACTACTTTTAGCTGTTACCAATTGCAAAAATTTAATCAGTGAGTGCTCATTTTAAGACAACTGCAAGTCACCTGTTGACAATTTGTGAAGAGAAGAATGATGAATTGCCCTATTCATTTATTCAGCCCAATCTCCATAGCATGTCACAGTCTGCTGCCTTCAAGCACCAAACCTGGAGCCTCTGCTGCAGCAGCAACTTGTCTTTGTTGACCTGAAGGTTCAGAGGCAGGACCTACAAGGGATGATGTGCAAAAAATTTTCACATATATACCACTGTCACAAAGCCCCTCTTTGAATGCTCTCCATTTCCTTCAGTTTTTTCCATGGGTCCACAAGTTTTTGTTAGTGAAGCTTCATAGTTCCACTGTTCACAACTCCCTGGATCTTGACTCCACTACACTACTTGGTGACCTGACAACACTTAGGGCTTTTAAACCAGGTATTTTCCCTTCCTCGCTCACTTGTGAGCATCTTCAGAGTCTTCTAAAGATGGATGTCACGATGGTTTGTGTGTCCTATTATATTCAGTCATCCAAGGGGTGATGCAGTTTCTTGCCATGCGGAATGACTAGGGTTGAACCCCCCCAGCTTGCTGTGAAGCAGCACCCAGGACCCCGGACTTTCACAGTGGCTAAGGACTGCCTTAACTGGCAACCTGTCAGGTACTCGGGTGTGAACTTTCTCTCTGCTACTCTTAGCTTTGAGGAGGGCATGCTGCAAGCTGGGGCAAAACTAATGTGGCTATCTGATCGACAGAGAAGATCTGCAGCTCTACACCCATCCATATGGGCGCAAAACTCACCGCATGCCTTGCACGGGGGATTCTTGGAGCTGCTGTGAATCAGTCTAAGCGGCAGGTAGTTCAGACCCCCTACATCTTTAAGCCCAAAGGGCACTGCAGGAATCTTCTGTGTGGTCTAGCCTCTACGACATTATTAGTAGGGGTTATACTTGTCCTGCTGGCTTGTTTGCAGTAAGAGCTGTGTGGTCTTCGAAGTGTTCTTTGAAGTTAATGCAGAGTCACGAGGACACAATTAAGATGAGCTCAGAGAGGCTGATTTCAGGCGAAGCTAGAACATTCGGGAGTATAACTGGTCTCGGTGCTTGCTGCACGTATCATGCACAAAAGACAGAAAACACATGATAAATTATAGCAATGCCTGAAAAGTAGTGTTTATAAATATTTTAGTTGAGATTAAATTTCTGTTAGCAAACACCTCTCAGAGGCAGAGAACTAAAAGCTTGGAGTACCTTCACCTGAACTATACGAGGCTACTGTGTGCTTGCTGTGCTTTTGGGGCAAGAAAAGGAGTGTGAATATCCAGCAAGGCTGGAATCTAAAATCTTTGACTAGTTTTGATTTCTTCACGTTCAGCTGGTTAGGGTGTAATACACATTTTCAGATCCCTACTCTGCTTCTGAATTTCTGGCATCTCCTGAGAAAGTCATTCATCTTCTCCACGTCTCAGTGTTTCATATTAGATGAGCACGTCAGCACCACAGTGGGCCAAAAACTCTGAGGCGCTCACACTAAGGTTATGGGAGCTACAGAAATGTTAAATACTTTGGTTTGTATTATTTTTCTGTTGCTAAGGTGAATGTAATCATCAGTCATATCCGTACTCAATTGAAGTATATAGTAAATGATAACCACTCTTCAAAATAACACTTCCAGTAGGGCCAACTTGTGATAGGCTCTCAATTATCTGTACTGCTCTATCCTGATACTGTATCATGGCTCATAGATCCTGTTGGATCAAAGTAGTTCCTTGGCAAACTTAGGGGAAGGGAAATTTGGATGTCTGAGGAAACGTGGTAAAAGGTGTGTGTGCAGCAGGGGGAGAAGCAGAATCTATTTACTAACAGGGTTTGATTATAGCAGCAGAAAGGAAGCCACTTTATTCCAAGAATAGTATTGTAAGGATGCTTGTCCTGCAGTCTCAGGCAGAGAAACACTTGAAGGGATTAAGATAAAATGGGATTGTTCAGCACATGTTCTGCAGACAAGCAAAATGAAAGAGGAAAGTTAGTTAGCAGTGGCTCTTGAACTTTGCCAGCGTGCAATTTAGTTACAAACAAGGGGAAAAACACTTCTATAGCTATCCCATGCTGATTTAGGAGAGCTGATCAAAAATATACAACTTAGACTCCATGAAGTTTCTGATCAGTGTTTATGAGGATAAATTAAAGAGTCTACAGAAAATGACCTTTCCTATGAAAGTGAACATCACCATTTTCCTCCATTGCTACTCTTCTCTGATCTGTCTGATAACCCTCTCTCTAAAGGCTGCCTCTCCTACCATGCTGTACAGAGCATATGAGTGTGGAAAGTAATTTTTTTCTTCGTAAGTGCAAAGTGAAAGCTTCTATTATAGATTGCTTTGTAAGGTAACTTCAAGAAATAACAGCAAGTATTAATAAAACCTGCTTAATTTATATTAGCATAAATGCAAAGCCAGGTAATATTATCAGTATCAATGCTGGAACAGTTCCATCACATGCTTTTCACATCTCTGTTTATCTTTCAGCTGATCTCAAAGAAGAAGGCCCAGGGGGAATTCAGGGACCAGAGATTTAATGGTTGCAGTTTTATAGTCTTTATCAGACCATCGAGGCTGTAATCGAAAGATAGGAGTTATCACCTCCAAGAATTCTGTCATCTCAATCTCTCAACCTTTGAGGGAAAATCAGCGCAAGAGAGCCTCTGGTAAGTCCATGAATTAATCCAGATTTGGAGAATGTTACATAATTTGTGTTAGCACCTGCAAGCTCTAGTCATGGATCAGGAATTTTCTGTGATAAATACTTGAAGAAAGCAAAACGATAATGAAGTCCTTTTCCCAAAAACAAACCAACCAACCCAAAAGGGTGGTGTGTTATCTAGGCCATTTCTCATATGTGTTTGTTGCATAGCATGATTATGGTAAGCTCATGTGATGTGTAGAATCAGCCTCGTCTTTGCGGGGAGCTAGAAACTCTGGAAAGTGGGATAATCCCAGGCTTTTCCTGTGAAACAGAGGACTTGGAGAATGTACATGTCAGCATGTATCTAGGTAGTTTGATTAAGACAGAAGCAGTCATTTGGACTAGAGATGATTGGTCATTAGGAATGTCTGTCTTTAACCTCCTTTCCTGGCAACACGTTCTAGGCGCTGTTACATGATGAATACTCACTGTGGACCCTAGTACAACAATCATTAATTTGTAGATTTAATTCATTTCCATCTATTTATCTAACTTAGTGGGAAGAGGTTGGAAAGATATTAGAAAGAGGAGCACAGCTGGGTGTCTGTGGACTTTGCAACCCTGGCCATTAATGTACTGGAGCACTTTTGGAAATCCAGTCCTTCCTCAGCTGCAGAGTTCAGAGCTGAGTTGCTGTGACTCTATCCCTGATTGTCTAAAATAGAACGTGAGCTAACTGAAGTTGTGGCCAGCAACAGCAGAGAGGGAGAAGGCAGTTCAAAGGCAGTCCTGCTCAAGCGTTATCTGCGATTATATTCTACATCCCCTGTATTAGCCATCCGAAACAGATGTCTGCTCCTGTCGGAACTGTCCACGTTGATAGTGAGGTTGCTGTGGGAGCATGCTTACCGTGCGCTCGGCTGGGTATTGCACATCTGGTTAAGGTCTTGAGCTTTATTTCTCTTTCGCCTGATTTGGGACTTCAGAAGCGTATACTCAGTATTAAGCCAAAGGCTGTCTTTGTTCCATGAGGCTGCCCCAGCTGGAACCTGTTGCTGGTTGACACAGTCAGATCTTATATTGAGACTATTATATTCTTTGGCATATTACACTGCGTTTACATCTTTTAATTCACCCCAGTAAACAGATGGGTTGTTTTAAGAACCATGTGTAAGAGCTTTCATTAAAACCATTACAGGACACCAGATGGGGTTGCAGAATAGAGTGCAACAGGGCTGGTTGCTACCATGTTGGACTTCTTGCGACATGTTCAGAAGTGCGCAGCTCTTCTTGCTGCTCAACTTATCTGCTTTCCTGCATGTGGCGACCCAAACATTTCTGGGTTTGAGTTATATTTCTATGCACCAGTTGCCAGTTGTTGCCAAGCAAGGTGAAATGCATCTGGATTTCTTCATCTGAGTTTTCCAGATCACGTCATTTCTGAATTACGCTTGTTATGGCAAATATGATTTCGGAAGGGGTGTTTTGCGACAAAGAAATGTCAAATGAAATTAAAATGAAAGTTTTTTCCCCAAAGGCTCCCTCTTAAGTTTTGCTTTTAAGTAAACAAACAAGAAAGGAATTGGCTGAGGATTTTCAGTACCAGAGTAACTTGAGAGACAAGACTCATCAAAGAAACAGTGTCACTGAGGTGTTCTCAAGTATACTAGCATCTTAAGTTCACTAGCATCTACACAGTATGCCAGTGGTCTTAAAAAAGAGAGTGGTATGTTTCAAAAAGGAAATAGATTAGTGGATCTAGTAAATCTTGACCTATTTGGTTTAGATGCTTAACTGAAACAGATTAAAAAACCTCTGATCTGTAGAGTTCGGGCTGGAAGTCTTGTGTACTAGATTCTCCTGTTAGGTGTTCCTCCTGGCACAACAGTTCTTGAAAGAGTGCCAAAATCTTTGTGACAGTGTGACAGTAGTTGGATTTTTTTTAAAGTAATGAATCTGATATCTGCCAGAGTGAATGCAATAATTAATTAATTGTTATAATACTTGTGCTGAATAACAGAATTCCTAAAAAATTGAGGTTCAGGGCCACAGGGGTTATATCTGAATTCAGGTCACTTTTCACAAATAGATTTAGGGCACATTCAGAAATACCAAAACAGTTCATTTCTGTCAGATGTCAGTCTTTCATGTAGGTTAAAACACAGTCTTTTGCTTCAATATTATGAAAAGATCATATGTAATCTTTTGTTTTGAAATTATTTTTACCTGAAAAATGGCATCAATTTTGAGAGGTTTTCAGAAGGGTTCAGTAACCTGAAAGGAAACTAAATAAAACAATTGAGGCTCTGAACATCAATTTAATTTCATTTTTTCTGAGTGGAAAAAATACTATGTTTTCGTTCAACAACTGAACCCTCGAAATCTGTTCTAGCCCAAGGATAGCATGGTTATAGTTTCCTATATCTACAAATACTTGCTTCAGGTTTTTTTATAACTTCATAATAAAATGCTTCATTGTATCTTATTTTAATTTATCTATCTAATTGATGGGTAATACAACCACTTGTTTATATTGAATTTTGCAGATTCTGTAAATTAAACCTTTTCTATCTGAGAAGAGAAAAATTAATAATTTCTACTTAACATCCCTATCACAAATAAAATTTGAGTAGTTCAGCATCCATAGGAACTGGATTTTTTTTTTTTTTTTGGCTGAAATTCTGTTCTTGGGATAGGGACGAAATACTGAGATTCTTAGAATCAAAATATCCTGGTTTTGTTTGTTGATATGACTGAAAAGTGATTCATTTTCAATCCTGTGAACATTAAACTGTATTTAGCCATATGTATTTAGGGGCATGTCATGTCTTAAGGCAACTTGAGAGTCTGATCAACTCATTCTTCCTGTAAGTGTGGTTCACTGGCTGGTCCTTCCCCTATATACCCGCACCCAACTGATTCGTGTGTCACCTCACATCAGAGTTAGCCATCCCTGTGTAGCCTCATGGGAGGCAAAGTGCTCTGTGGATTCCAGTGTGGCAGGAAGAGAAATATTTAAATACCTGTTCATTATAGATCTGCAATTTAATAAATCAATGGAATTTTAGGTTTTAGCTTTAAAAGAAAATCTGTAGTGCATTTCAGAAGCCTACAATACTGAACTATGCGACTTTCTAAAAATAAAACTTCAGCTCTAGCAGTCGCCTATTTTACCCATCAGACTGTTTTAACTTTTTTTATAACTCTAGATGCTCTCTCCTTGCTACGTTATCTGAAATTCCTGTCTTCAGACTAGTCCTGGCAGTGTGAACTGAGGGAGTCCCAGCTGCTGTCTCCCCAGGAGTACATCAGTGGAGAGCTGCATCCATAGGAGAAAGCGCGTAAACACAAAGGCTAGCGCGCAAACCTTATCTCCTAGTGAACTTTACCATTTGCTAATTTATCCCTATTCTAAGTTTTTTCATGTTTGCCTTTTTATGTGATTTCTTCCTGTAAAGCCTGTGTGGGCTGGCTTCTAGTTCCCATTCAGTGCGATCTTCTAATACAGCAGTTTCACCTCCAGCTTTGAACATAAATCAGCAGAAAAGTCCCACAGGTTCCTTGTGTTCTGTTAGGGGAAGGAAGGAGGAATAGTGCAGATATTGAGCTAATGCTATCAAGCTGCCTAAAGCGAGAGAAGAGGTTGATAAGAGAAAGCATTGTATTTATGGTTTCTGGCAGATAGCATAGCACAAGTCCTATTTGAATTCTTCAGAAATTAGTATCAGATGACTTAGGAACTTCTGGCGTATTTGAATCTTAAGTGGTTACAGATAGTTTTGCTCAGACTTTCCTTCAGTTGTTTTATGTGCTGCTTCTTTCTGTTTGTTTGAAGGCAGGTTGGGAGAGTCTACAAATTCTCAGGAGAGTGGAAAAAAATCCTGCTCTCACTGAGGCTGAATGGCAACAGGGAGGCAGATCTACCTGAGATCAGTGGTAGCCTCCCTTCTATGCATGCATGTGCGTCTGTGTAAGCTCGTGCAGGGAGATTTAATTTGCCTGTGTGACTGTTCAGTCTGATGTTGCCTTTACTTTCCAAATATGTGAGCCTGACCTTGCTGCCACCATGATGTGTATGTACGTGGTAGATGTCTGGTCAGGTAAAGGGTCAACTTCAAATTAACATAGTTTTTGTCATCAGAAATGGGTTATTGTATGAAGCACCTGAATTAATATTTTAGAAAGAGTAGAGAAAATTAAAAAGCTAAAGTAAAAATTACTTTTAGAAAATTTAAGGCATTGTTGTCATCAGAGCACCATGAAAAGCGTGGTGCAAAGGGTACCCCAAGATGACTGTCAATGGGTGAATCAGTGCCTAGGCACAAAGTAGAGGACAGTGGGTGCCCAGTGCATTTCCAATGAGGATGGGAAAGGTGTTTTTCCTCTTAGACCCGACTACGTATTGCCATGGATGTGATGTGGTGGTTGGGCACACTCACTCCCCCACAACGAGAACAGCTCAGTGAGTGTTTCCTTCCTTCTTTTTTTTTGTTTGAATTGCCTGCGTCTGGGCTGGGAGCTAAGCCTGCGCCCCGATGGGCAGATGCCTACTCAGCCAGATGTTTTGGACATGAAACCTGTTCCCCTTCTGCTCTGCTCCCACGCAGCAGCAGCTGAGGCCAGCCACAGCAGAGGTCTGCCCAACCTGCCTTCCCAGGGGCTTGCAGAGCAGTTCAATGCACCTTGCCAGCCCCCTGCACTGCCAAAGCAGCTCTTATGAAACACGAGGATGTGTAGCAGCCCTGGTCAGCCAGACCTGCTGCAGGTAGGCACGCTAACCCAGCTGTCTGCTGGGAGTCCAGCCATTGCCCTGCCCGTGCTATAGAATAGCCTCCGTTTTTCTTCTCCAAGCACCTATGTGGTGTGCAGGAGCAGCCTGGCTCAGACTGACATTTCACTGGGCTTCCTGGCAAACCTCCACCGCGCTCCAGCTGCAGTTGGCGCAGCAGCTCGTGCTGCAGCCTGCCAGCAAGCGGGCAGTCCAAATGGCCGGGAGCGCTCCGGAAGCCTCGGCAGCCAGGGAGAAAGCGAGCTGCGATCATGCACGGCTATGCAAGTGCTGCAGCAGGGACCACCTGACTCCAGTCTTCCCAGCCACCCACTCCGTGGCCTCTCAGGGCTCCCAGTTTCCACCCCTGGCTTTGGCAAGTGATGCTCCTCTGCCTGTTCATTGCGGTTATGGGTTGGGTCATCGGTAGCAGGAGCAGCACTTTTCAATCTCCCTGAGGTCTCTTGAGTCCTAAGGGAATAATAACTCATTGGGATGGTTGGAGCTTGACAGAGACCTGGAGGTTTATTGCAGTAATTCCCTGGCAGTATCTTTCACCCTTGGGGCAGGACAAGTAGGAGTTTCTCTCACAACAGGAGTCAGAAATCTTCTCCTACAGGAAACACCCAGGCCAAGAGGCCTCTATCCAAGCTAGTTCTTTTGGAGCAACACAATTCTCGTTATTTTTTTAAGGGAATCTCTAAGCTAAGTAAGAAAGAGATGTGGTAAATGGATTTCTCACTTGCAGACTCTCATAGCTGTATCATTAGCATTGCCACTGATCAAAAGATCAGATGCAAATGCAAATAGAAGTAAACAAGTGAATAGATCTTTGTGTTTAGAAATAATGATCTTTGTGTTTAGAAATAATGATGGTTGGGGAAATCCCCCTCTATTCTTAATCATCAACCCTAAAAGATTTTGAGGCTGATTCTCCTTGACATTGAGTCAGTGGTATCTTGACACAAAGGCAAAGAGAATAGAAAGTTGCTTTGTGAGAGTATTTTATATCCATTCTGGGCTGTTATGGCTGATGATGAGTAACTACAGAATCAGGGTGTCTTACTCTATTTTATGGAAATACTGACCTTGTTCTCTTAAAAATTAATTGTTAACATACATAATTTCACTATATTACTCAACTCCTTTTACTGTAAGTGCAGGTTTTATGTTATAGTAAAAATAGCTGTAAATACATTGCATTATCTCTAAATATTGCATCTTACATGGTTTCAAAGAAAGCTTGAATGTCCTGATGGAAACCAACTCTGTCCTCAGCAAGGCTTCTGTTAGATGCACAATATCTTTTTCATTATTATCTCATCCAGGGATGTTTTCTCATGCAACTAAGAA
>NW_009226381.1:173080-221116 GCF_000690835.1 Fulmarus glacialis | reverse complement strand
GACGGTAGGGAAAGAAGGAAGCCTTTTCTCAGGTGCTCAAGTGCGGGCTTTACACAGATGCAGGCAAGTACACAGTGTACTGAAGACTGTCAGAACTGTAGGATGAAATTCTGCATATCATAATTAATACTAAAGTTCAGATTACCAGTTCAGACTTAATTTGGGAATATTCTGATACCTGGTTGCTTTCTTTTGTACATTCAGGTATTCTTTTAAAGTTGTCTGTTGATTCAGTATATGCTGCAGATAACACTAACAAGGGACCTAAGTCATGTAGGGACCTAAGTCATGCAGGGACCCGCATCAGAAGCCACTTTAGGGCTAAATCCTATTGCTGTTTTTGGTGACGTAAACTGTGACAACCCATATCTTTAATGCTCTGTTGGAAGTTGTGGGGCACAGTGCCCAAATCATGCTCAGTTAATACCTTTAAAAGTTCCTAAATACCCTATGAACATCTGAAGAAATCATTTCTGTTCAACGCATTCCTTCAGTTTCTCTTAACAAGAATATTAATATAATCCATGTTAGAGTTCAGTGAAAGTTATTTGGCTTGCTCATCGGCATGTGTGCATAAATGTGTGTATAATTTGCAGCAGAAATGTAGATTGTTTACAATATACATTAAAATACATGTAACTAGTAACTTTTTTGCATTTTCAAACTGTCATGCAAAAAATACATTTTTTTATATACATATATAGTGTGTGTGTGTGCATATGTGCGTTTTTACTAGGAAGTTATTCTTCAATGTTTCTGTGCGTTCAGCGGGTTGAATGAAACACCCATGGAAGCTTGCCAGCTATACTGACGCAAGCTCCAGGCTCATCCTATAAACATTTACGCTTCTCAGTTAACTTCAGTCACGTACAAACACTGGGACAAAAGAGACCTCATGGGTCACTGATTCCAGTCCTGTGGTATGACAGGCAAGGCTCATAACTCTTCTCATAAAATGGCCAAACTTCATTGTAAAGCTTTCTGAGTTTTCGCCTGCCATCCTTCCTGCTGGAAAGCTATTCCATTACTTTGTTCAGCTGATGGTGAAAAACTCTTCCCTCGTTTTTAGCCTCACGTTAGTCATGGATAGTTTCTACCAATTTGTTCTTATGTCAATATTGTAAGTACCTCTTCTTCCTCCCTGATGTCTACCCAATGAGATCAATCGCGCAGCTGAAGTTATTTATGTGCATTTGCAGCTTTGGGTCCTTGGGGATGGATGTCCACATGTATTTTACTTACGTACAGATAAACAAGCAGAATGACTTTACAAGCCAACCCTGTCAGAGTGATTAAAACAAAGCAGGAATCTGAAGTAAACGAGTCTCAGGTTGATAAGGAGTGTCTTTGAAACAAGTGTCCTTCAGCATGCAGCTATTTCTGAACAAATGCAGCCGGCTAGCTTTGGTCTTCTGTGATTTATATCAGGACAAGTCTCTTGCTCGCATAAAACATAGGGTGCCACAGTCCAGTATAGGTCTGTTCATTATGAAAGAGGATAGTTGAGTCTGTCTCTTATTTTTCTAGCAATAAATTATATGTAAGCTGGCAGAGCCGTTCATTTCCACTTTGGGTCTGAACTGAAGGGACAGTTTGCACTTTGGTATTCTTCACTCCAGTGCTGCACCAAACGTGCCACGTTGATATTCATCCTTGGCTAATTAACTTTTCAGAGATGGTTTTTCTTTTTTTTATGACCCTGCAATTTTTGTATCTTCTAGAACTGAGACAGGTAGGATTTGAAAAGTTAATTTAAGGTCAAACATGTTTACTGGGAGTGAGGGAGAATGGGCTACGGGAGAGCTGGACCCCCTTTCTCCTCCTTCCCTTGTCCGGTCACTCACAGGCAACACCCCACACAAGGCAGGCTTCTGCGACTTGCGGCATTCTCTGAACAAGAAGGGGAGGAAGGCAGACACTGTATTTTATATGAATTGGCCACCTGACTTCTCTATCCCTTCTCTGAGAGCTACAGTGATATTAGAACACGTGGGATGAGCACTGGTGAAGCAGGGAATGACACGGGAGGAAGAAAGGGGTCTGAAGTGTTACAGGTAGGGCAGTAAAAGCTGCCATTGGAGATCATATACATGTTGAAATCACATCAGCTAACAGACTTAGCAAGGAAACCAAAGACTGAACGGGACACATCAGTCATTTTCAAGAATGCTCTTCATAAAGCAGGCTTGATTTGCCATCTTCTAGCTTGTGCCTAATACCTGGATATGCTAGGTCTAAAAAAACTACTGCACTAGCATATTTAGTTGGCATTAAATAACTCAATATTAAAAAAGAAGGAATTCCTAATAAATCAAATAATTTTAAATTACTGGAAACTGAGCTGAAAAATAACATGGATAGAAAGCTGTTTTGCTGTAAGAGGATTGAAGAAAGAAACTTTCTAATAGCTAGCTGTACTTTCCGCTGGTTGCGCAGATTCAATCGTGAGAAGAACTCAGAAGCAGAGTTGCCAGTAGTACAGCAGTACTGAAGGTGGCATTTTGGACAGCACTGCAATACACTTGGAATAACCCCATAATAAATGAAATAAGATTTTCGTAAGAATGCTGGCATTGCAAACCTGCTCTCTGTAGCTCTAGTAGAAAGTTGTTGGCAGCCTCATCCTGCAGCACCAGGTGATTTGTGCAGCAACTTGTAACAGCAGTTAAGCAATGAAATCAGGTGCCCTTCCCCGAGGCTACAGGTGAATCACCGAATTACAGGGAGGGAAATGAGATTGGGAGTAGAGCAGATACACACTAGTGAAGAAAGGAGATGGGAGAAGCTGGGGTGGACAGTCATCATTGAGCCCAGGGAACGTGTCTCGATGTTTTTGTTTAAGCAAAACGTAACTAATGGTAACTGGAGGATAAAGATCAGGATCCCATGTCAGAAATTGTTTGGGCAGGTGTCAGTTGAGAGTAGCTTAGTGGATGGATATCAGTGGAGTTGCACTGACGTAACGTTTTGTGCAGTCGGAAGGAGGACCCAGATCTGGTTCCCCTCCTGGTTACCTGGTTTCTAAGTGGAGCTTCCTTTGTCAGTCACCCGTAGCTTCCCGATATTCATAGTTTAAGTCACCTGAATAAAATTCAGTTATGTCACCATAAGTGTTGATAGCATTCGCAAGGGTTTATCATAACCTATTCTTACACATAGCTAGATAACATAGAAAACATCCACTGTATTTTTCCTTCACATACTTACATAGTCTGGGTTTTCCTGGCAGATCATGCAGAGGTTTTCAAGTGAAATGTGACCTGTTTTGTAGCTTCACAGCATCAGATTCACAGGACGGGATATTTTAAACCTATTTTGCAGTTGTACTGCATTGTCAAATGGCTGGTTGTGACACACTTGATAAATCCAGCCCCGCTGACACTCTGACAATGATCCTTGATGTGATAAAACAACCAATACAGCCTCAGGCAATGAAGTAGGAGGAGAGAGGCTGGAGCTGAACATGGGCCTGAATTTTCTAATTGGATGCCTAAAGTTACGCCTCCATGCGTTTCTTTGCACACCTTCGTTTAGTGAAGGCTTCAGAGGGTGAAGTGTCTGTATTCCCTGTTTGGGAAAAGTGTGTGAGAATTGTTTCAATTGAAATGCAGCCACCGATGGCAATAGAAGTACTGAACAAAAGAATAAAATATGGGATGATTGCCTAGACTGGGATTTTCTCAGAAAAAACAGCTAACAAATATATTTTTGTCCACCGACATGCCTTCCCACCATGAGCAGGTGATTTATTATATGTTTCTACTGATAGAGTACAAATCCAGAGCCTGGTGCTGTAAATGTTTTACCCAGGCATTTGGTCAGGTTTGATGTACCCAGGAAGGACAGCGTCTGCAGGACCGTCTGCCTCCTCCCGAAGATCTGCCAGGCAATTACACGGGCATTTCGCTAACCCTCCTGTCCTTGCTTGGTTGGTAAGATCTGGTTACATCAAAGGTGGAGATTCTCTGGCCTGTCAGTATTTGTAATGAATAGGTGTACAATCTTTCAAGTGTAAATCATCGTAGAAACATACTGATGTGCTTTTTTATGCCTACTGTATTTCTTATCTAGGTGAACCGCATACTTAAGTCCTGCTAGTTTCTGGTGGAAAAAATGATGATTGCTTTTTGCTTTCAGTAGCCCTTGCAAATTTGTCCATCATATCTGATACCATTTCTTAGAATAAGTTTAAATTCCTACATGCTGAATTGAGAAATCTGTATAAGGCATGAATGATAAACATTTTTAAAAATTAAATGGCTAACATTTATGCTCTTGAGTCCATGTTCAGCACTGCATTTAGGCTCAAATTCTGAATCAGCTTCCCATTGATTTGAATGTTGAATTGGATACAAAAATATGCACCAAAGAACCGTAATGTTAAGCACTCAATGCTTCTTGAAAGCTCAATAAAATCGCAGGCTTTCTATAAAAATAAATTCCAGTATCAGTCAGGAAAAAAAATTATTTGAGAGAAAATAATGAAGTGATCTTAATACCCTTACAACTAGGCCTGCAAAGTAGCACGCCTTTTAGCTGAAATGTTGTCAAACAGATCTTCGTTACCAAGGTTTTGCTCTTTGGTACGAGTTAAAAGTTTGTCCAGTGGTTTCAAAAGTGACTGTCTTTATCTTTGTGTTCTTTGTACCAGTTTCACATCCCGGCCCTATGTTCTCCTTTAAATATCACCAGACGTTAGGCCTCCATTCAGGCGACACTCGAGTTAAGAACTGAGAGGCAAGGACTAGAACCCAAACTGCTGATCTGATGGGTAGATGTACAGAAAACTGTTAATGGGGGGGTGGTGGTATCTTTAAAAATAATGGGAACAGTATTCTTCTTAATCAAAATTTACAGAATAGGTCTTTAGGTTGAAAGAAAAAATACTGTAGTGTACAGATCCTGGCAAAATATTTGTCTCTGCAAAAGATATTTTAATTATAAATAAATAACCTGCTTTGCAATACTGTGACTTCATTCAAATCTTATTCGTTAGCATAACTGAAAATCAAATGCCTCATACAGCAGTTACAGTCTCGCCTCTTTTTTTATTTAACAGTATTTTGATCTGTAGGTATTACGTAGCTATATTATACGTATAAGCTGAAATGTTCATAAAAGCCTCATACAGGCTGTCATTCAAACCAGCTAGCACCAGTTCAGTACTCCTCAGAGCAGAAAAGCTTTTGCAGCTATTGTAATAGCCCTCCCTCCACAGATTTCCTATTCAAAATACGATATGATACTTTCCTTTTTCATTGATAAGATATTTTTGAGAAAGGTTTCACATCCCAAGTGTCTTTGCAAACCATTCTTGGAAGTTCTAAAATAAATGTATTTCTTTATACATGTAGCTCTAAATTAATCCAGATTTGTATTTTTTTCTAAATACTTACCATGATCTAATACTGAAACAACTGAGCCATTGGCAAGTGATCCAAATCTGCACATCAGTGGCAATTCTGAATAGGGTCTGCATTATTCATGCTGTAATTAAATGAATAAGAAAAACCTCTGCTGATGAGTGTCCCTCAGTGAGAACAGGGATTTCATAACTGGGCACTCTGTGGGTTTAAGGTAGGTCAGAGTAACTTTGTGATGGACAAAACTACAAATCATCATGAGAAATGTTATTAGTGGCAAGGCTAGTTCATTTAATCAACTCCAGTTTACCAAGCCCCGTCATAAGAAAATGTAGATCTAGTTTCCTTTGGTAAAATACAGCAGGAAGTAATTTTTGAATATTTTCTAAAATATGTCTAAGAGTTAGGGTGTGATGCTATGTGGATAAAGCTAAGCAAAAAGGATACAGCTGGCTCGCTGTACCTTGCAGTGGACTGAAAACTGAGTCACTACCATGGAGAGGTCACTCTGGTGCTCTGAAAGCGGGTTGGGATTTAACATCAGTTGTCCAGATGTATCTGTAACATTCAATATATCATTCATAATTCCATGCAACAAATTGAGCATATTGAAGTAGACATGATGTGAAATTAGAGCTATTGGGAGACTTCTCCAAAGAACAATAGGAGTTTTGCTTCTATTTCAACAGGACTGAAATATATCCCATTTTTTATAAGAAAGAGCAGCAAATAATGTTTATTATCCTTTTGATATGGAGCCATTACTGGAAGCCATTATCATCACATTTCAGGTTACTTAATCAGCTCTGTGAACTGATAACCCACATAAATAATTGCCTCACTGCTGCCAATAGTGCTCTTGGCACACTATGAAAATAACATTATTCCTTACGAATTAAACCACAATAAGACTTTAAATGACAGATTAAAGGCTTTCTTTAGGTACCTTGAATACTTCCAAACTGAGCAAACGAGAAGAGACCTACCATTTTGCAGGTATGTGATATAGGTGAACTATGGTTGAGCTCCCTGATGGCACAAAAATGAGATGCATGTGTCCAAACATGCCAAGCAAATGCAGATGATGAAAAAGAAAGATTAACTGCTGAAGAGCCACCTGCTCTTCAGAGCATTCCAGCTATCAGGCACACCCCAGCCGATACTGTAATGCTCGGCAGCGTATCCACAGGACTTCAGGCAGGGACTCCATTATCTGTTTGGCTCTTTTCCGTTCCTGCGCAGAGCAGCTTACATCAACGGCGTTGTGCAAGATGTTCGCATTTCATTAATATCGCTCGCTTTTGTAGTTTCTTCTAGTTTGAGCCTTTTCCCCTCGTCTCCTTGTTGTTGGAAATGTCCAAAATAGCCATAGCTCAAGCAAAATAATTGGTCCCATTATTTTTTGATATTTCTTTATCTAGTTATCCTTGGCTGGATATGTGCTTGTAGCCTGCCTTTCACTGCTAGAGGTGAGAGAAAACGTCTGTCCTGAAAGACAGGACAGTATTTCTTCTCATCCTAAATTATGACAACAAATCAGGAGATGCCAGCCTTCCTGGTACTATACTACCAAAACCTGCGCATGGACAGGAGCTATAAGACACTTAACGTATATATACATAAGGTAGCCAAGTGACGGGATCTCCAGACAGGTGGGGGCAAGGTCTTGCCAGAGGAGGCAGCTGCTCCATTTTTGAACAGCCTGGTCTGAGTGACACTGAGGGGTGGCCCAGCAATGTCACCTGGAAAAGCTCAGCTTGACACATTTGCTCTCGTAGCAGAAGGCTCAGGTTTCCCATAGGTGGGCAGCATGGGCAGGGAAGCTGCCTTGAAACCCTGCCTGCACCACTCGGGTCCCAAAAGCCACAAGGGTAAGAAGTTCCTGGGAATTTCAAATTGGAGGTGGCATAGTATTTTTGGCCACATTTTTCACTAAGACAAAATCAAAAGATGGAATTTGTGACCAGATTTAAGTCCTTTTTATATTATACCATACTCTTGTATGAGATCTTACCACCTTTTGTGAGTTGTAGCCCAGGTGTTGCAACCCTCCTTCCTACCCTGTATTTATGTGGCTTTTCTGATGTATTGTGTGGGAAAGAGAAGAGACACTTGATAGTTTGGGAGACGACATCTGGCCAGGGATCTCAGACCCACAGAAGGGAATGAGGAAAGGGACACCTGAACTTAAGTGCTCTGCAGGGAAAAGTGATTTCATACTTGACTCAAATGGAAAGACTTCATTTTATCTTTTTCAATTCTCTTTTGCAACACTGGGTGGGAGGTTCTACAGAAAATAATTTCTCTCTGAAAACTTTCTGGCCTGACCTGCTTGTTAAAATCTGTGTTGCTATATTCCGTTCAACTCTCACGGTGTGTACAAGCTCTACCTATGCTGGCAAGTGAGATGTCAGCTCTTAGGGCAGGTACCTGAGCCTCAGTAGGCAGTTGCCCCAGTCATCTTAAGGAATTACCTCTAGGTGTCACTCATGAACCCTGCTCTTATTTGAGGGATTTAAATAAGTAGTTAGGATACCTCTGACAAAGAAACCCTTCAATCACTGTGCTTGGTTACTGAAATGTTTGTATTCTGTGCTCCTTTTCTGCACTGCTAGAGTCAGATAAAGGCTGAAGGCAGAGGAGGCACTTCTTCAGCGGTGCAGAGATGCCTTAGCTCACACAGAAAATGAATTTAAAGTATTGATTAAAATAGAGAAAAACTTAACCTTAGTCAAAATCAATAAAGACTTCTGCAATCTTTGATGCTGATTGAACACATTGGGAGGGCTCAGTATGAAGCTGATAGTCTGTTGATTTATTTAGATAACTATGTCTTATTAGTAGTTGCTTAGCAATAGGTACAGAGGCTTGGTATAACATTTTCTAGCCTGTGATTAAAATGACTTAAGTGGCTATTTCCACACTTGGTAAGGCTCAACAGAGCAGATCCCCTCCAAAAAGTAAATAATTTCTGTTAGATGCTTTCAATGGGTTTTCTTTTTTTTCTTAAAACCTGAAAGTTCTTTGCTTGCTTTTTTTAGTAATTAAAAAATCCATTCAAACAGATCTATGCTGTACCTTCAATGGGGGGGGAAGTGCTCATATGGAAAAGCCATTTCTATATAAAAGAAAGAAAAACTTCAATGAGAAAGTTTTGGGCACCTCTAGCAGTACGTATGGTTTCTGAGGTTTTGACAACCTTACCCAGAGTAGTATTTTATTCTGCAAATAGTTGAGCTGAAACCAGAGAGTCTCCTAATGGAGTAAAACACTGCTAGTGTGCGTTAAGAGTACATGAATTCTCACATGAGCTGCAGCAGATAACTGTTCCAATTTATCTCATGTTTGGAAAAAGTTTGGCCTTGCATTGTTCCAGTTCAAATGTTAATTGAGTGATGTGGTTTCCCACAAAACCTTCATCAAAGCTTTTGGGGGTTCACTCAGTCCTCAACTACTTAAAGGACTTTTTCTTCAATGTTATCATATCGTTAATATCCACCTTCCACTGAAATCAAAATGAATATGTCTGATGTCTGCGTTGCAGCCAGAACTTCCAGGGGGCTGGCAGTCAGAATGGACCTGATACTAAAAAGATTCCTATCGCATAGTAAACAAAGCTTTTAAGAATAAATAGGGGGTAATGAATGTCTGGCAGCATAACGCAAACACATTTGCAGATCATGTAACAATAAAGACAATTCAAGTTTATCACATAATTAACCTCTTCATGCGTGTAAGTGGGTATGTATACATTTTTTATATATGTATTAAAAAAAAAAAGTGTTGATTGTTGCCCCTTTTACTTCCATTTTGCTTTGAAAGACAAGGTCCTATATGAAGAGTTCAACAGCATAACAATTAGGTTAAAATGTACTTTTATTACTAGAAGTGCAAGGGACAATAAGACACTTGCAACCGTACTTGAGTTGCTTATGGTCAACAGGTTTTACAAGTGCAATTTAAAAGCAATGGAAGCTGCACTTCGATGTCATCGACATTTCAAAGTTATTTAGGTTTTATCTGTAAGGCAGGAAGAAAGATTGCATTGGGTTGGGAGCATCTATAAAAATCTTGAAAATATTTCTAAAGCGTTAATCTTACAATGTTTATATGTACGTATAAATATAACCAGACTTTTCTAACAATATTTGTGGAGAACAGCAGCATCTCTCAAGTGTTAAAAAGCAGTAAACGTGTGTCTGTGCCATAGGAGAAAATTGAGACATGTCGACAGATTGAGCCAAGCCTCGCCTCTGCCTGTGTCGATGCCCCCCAGTCAGTTTGTTGTTGTGCCGATCTGGTACCTATGAGGTTACCCATAATGATTTAAAGACACAAAGTTCAATTCGATCTTTGTTTCTGGTTTAATTACTATACACACAGGTAGGCATTTGCTATTACATTTATATTCCCAAATGTGTTTGTAGGCACCTCTGTGGCAATGGCAGGATGTTGCTTATGGCCGAACAAGGGTTTTTGGAGATACAGCAGTTTGGCAGAAGGCTTCTTTGGGGCTTGAAGACACTCACTCACTGGTAAAAGCCCAACAGCAGCTATCTGCTTTCCTAGGGTCCACAGGGGGATGGTAAGAGTTTTTGTTGCTGCTGGGAAGAAGGATAGAGTGATAAGAGCTTCCTATAGATGCACCTGCAAATGAAGAAGCTCTCGTGGCTGTTTTCTCAAGCACAGAGACGGAGGGAGAAATATCACTTACAGATCCATAGGGGTTTTTGCTGCAGCTTCACTCCTTCCATGTCTGGTTTTTTGCTGCTGTTGTATCGCAAACACTGGCTCTGGTCCCTAAAGATGCTTGACTGCTTTGCTCCCGATGGTCTGAGTTAGGCACCCAAAACACCTCTGGGTCTTAGTCATCAAGTGATCACAAACCAGCTATGGCAGCATAAAAAACAGGGGAGTCCTTCACCTATATCCCTGAAGACAGGCAATTGTTAGAGAGACATTAAGCATGGCAATACACAAGTACCGTGTTGTAAATGATACTGATATCTCTCTACTTCAAAAAAACATAGGCGCAAAGAGAAATTAGGCAGGGATTAAAAGTCAGGTTGTTAAAAGATCATACATTAATTAAAATAACAGGAAAATAGAGGAAGCGGAAGATCTTGGAGGTACCGACCTGATCTGAAACTCGGAAAAAACATCAGTTCATATATACCCTGCAGGATGCCAGGGTGATGTGAGAGAACTTATCTTCTCCATCCAGGCGGGTGCCCCCGCTGCTGAAATGGTTCCTCCTTCCTGCTTCTAGAAACGGGTTGCTCTGTCTGGGTTTGACGCAGCGAGGTGGAGGCTTGAGCATGCACAGGGCAATTGCGAGGTCTTGGGGATATGACAAGGAAAGTTAGTTCATTTTACTTTTAAAAACCTGGAAGTTTAAATATACAAACAAACCCCACGCTGGAAAAATATTTCATTTGCAAAGTTAAGTGCTCCAGACTTAGGACGTTTCTGAAGTCCATGGAATTCATCCTTCTCTACTATGACTGATAAATAGCCAAAGGGTGTGTGAAGAATGTGCTAAGGAGGATGAAACTAACCAAATGAAAAAACAAAATCCCTGACAACAAAACTTTCTGCTTATTCCTGTACCACAGAAATGATTAGAAACTATTTCCAGGTTCCTGGCATGATTTCTTTTTGCAAGAAAAAGCTGGAAATAAAAAGCTGGTTCATTATCTTATCATAATTACACAGTTATTCAAATGATGAAAACCGTTTCTGAAATGATTTGTTGACGCAGCAATCTTCAAGGCTTTTGCTGCTGTGCGGGGATGCCGGATTGTTTTTAGCATAGCAGGCTGAAGATGGCAATCAGACACCCCAGGAAAAACCTAGTTAAAGAAAAAAGGATCGTGTCATTGGAGATTATATCATAATGAATGTGCACAGAGGGGACAAAATTAACCTTTGTGCCATCGCATGGACTTGAGCCACTTAACTGTCTGAAGTGTAGCAGCAGTAGGTCACTGGGGAGATAAGCAGCAGTGAGCAGCAAAGTGCTTGGCAGGCGAGGGGGATCCGCAGGTCTCTGCTGAGCCAAGAACGGTGGGATGCAAGGTCTCAAGCCGCTGGGAACATGCAGGAGGGGACACTTTTGCTTATTCTTTTATGGTCGACACTTCTGTGCTCCTCCCTCGTTTTTAGCCTGTTTCACCCTTGCCTGTCCCATCACTGGTGATTCTATGATTCTATGATTCCCAGTCTCCTCTGTTCTCAGCCTTCCCTTATTACTCTGACGTTTAACAGCGCTTGGCTGTTATCGCTAATGCGATGGAGAAATGCTTCAGTGGTAGAAAGCCAGGTCATACAGGGGTGGAAAGGGGGAAGGGAGGTGAGGTTTGTATTCCTGTGCGACCAAGGACTGTGGTTACTTGTGTGCAAGCTCTCAGTGGGGACGTGGAGGTCCCAGCGGTGGAGGAGATGCTGCACATGCTCTTGCTGGGATGCTGGCAGCGGTGGCGTGGGGAACCCAAGTTGGTTGTGCTCCCGTAGAAAGCGTTGACGATAAGCATGGCCAAAAGCAGGAAGCGCCCTGGCCGCACGCCCCAGGCGTGTGCTGGGGATGGCACTTTAACCCATGTTCCTTCAGCCCTCCCGGCCGGCCAGCCACACCACATCCCCTCTCTGCCCTGTGATCTTGCGAATGAGGTGGTGGGTGTGCGAGACGGAGGGCACGGGCCTTCTGCTCGGCATGTGGGGCTACACCCGGCGCTCCAGCTTTCGGGAATACGCACTAGCAGCATGCGCTGTGCAATGCCACTTCAAAGCAGGCTCTGGCAGCGAGGCAGGGAATTGTCTGGCGGGATTAAACCACATTGGAACCATTTTGGAAAGGGTTCGAGTCTTTGATTCTTTTGTATACAAATCTGACATCAAAGCAAAGTCCTGGTGTCTGTCAGATATGTCCTTCATCTCTAGATAGAGATAAAACAGCCTCCTGTCAGTCAGATAACATGATAATTAGACAGTGTGATAATGCATTTATCCTGGTGCTTACAATCCTTGATCATATATTGCAATTATGTATACAGGCCACAGCAGCCAGTGTCTTTAATTATAACCTTGATGGCAAAATGATAGGAAAAAGGAATCTTCCTAAGGGTAGAAAAATGAGTCTTTTAATTCATTTTTATAGATCCTCACTGACTATAATAGAAGGGATTAATATGAAAGTCTTTGCCGGAGTGTTTGTGTGAACTGACAAACGTGTTTATAAAGAAGCAGTGGTGTGTGGATATTACATTAATATAGGCCAGATATTAGAGTTATATGAGATAGGTACCAACCTAGATAGTAGCAGCAGATAGCACAGCATTTAATTTTTATGTTAATCTGCTGCCCAGAAAATTCATTTGTAAGTGCATATAATAATATTATTATTGAGATTTATTAAGGGTAGGTTTTCAAAGATAAATAGGAGACTTAAGCAAAGATTTCTCATTCATTTAATCAGTAACTCCTAGGTTGCTTTGCAAATCTCAGCTAGAGAAAAACAAGTAGATTATATTATCCCTGCTGCAATAAACTGCCTCTGTACCTGAGTGGATGAGGTTCCTGGATCAGAAACCTGATGGCTTACACCTAGCTAGTTTAAGAGTATGCTTTTTCTTGCATATCATTTAACTGCAATTACATTTTTTGAGTTATTTGTACATTTTGAAGCCCTTGATTGAAATAAATAAAGCAAGGGAAGGCAGTGGATGTTGGGAAGCAGGAATTGATTGTAAAAGGTATCAGTTTTAAGAGTTCATAGTTCTGGTGCTTGAGGTTTATCAAATTTCCACTGCTCAGTGTTTGGAGTCACGAAAAACCCACGGAGTGGTGCATGTCTGGCTGCTGGTCCAGCCCAGATTCTCCTGAAAGTCCATTTCTGCTCTCATACAGAAAGGTGACCATGTAACCACATCCCTTGCGTAGGGTCCTGGTGACCATGCCTGGAGCGCCAGGACTGGAGGTGCCACAGCCTGGACATCTGCTTGGCTCCCAGGAATGAAGGACAGAAACATAGAGGAAAGAGAGAAATGTAAAGTGAGGATTTTCCCAAGGGACCGGTGGAAGAGCCACTCCTGGTTCTTTTGGATACTGAGAAGCTGAGAAGTTAGGAAGTGCTGAAAGGTTACGCAGGGAAAATTAGCCCCCTTAAAATAAGATACTCCAAACTGAAACACCTGGGAAAAATGGTTGCTTTGGGAAAACTTAAGTTAAGTGTAGATATAATCAGCTGGTTACAGAAGGCAACTAAACCACATCTGGATGTGTTAAAACATGGACTTACCTATGTCAGGACAGGAACTGCATCTGAAGCTATAGGCCCTCATTAGCATCTTCACTCTTGTAACTCTCCCAGGGCAATTAGTGTGTTCAGCCACAAATAAACGCAGTGCGAGGACACTGTTAAGTAAGCGGGGACAAGAATAAACCTTCTTGGCTGTGACTGTGCATGAGCTTAGTAATGATCAGCACTGTGACTTCTATTGGCGTTGTTTGTTTCTTGTTCTTCAATACAAAGCTATGTGTTTATCAGACTAAAATGGCCCCTCAAACTCCCCCATCAGGGGTTGGGGGTCCTTCTCTGCATCTCTTACTCTTGTAGGGCCTCTCCTCTCTCTTCTTATGCCACTGCAGGGCTTTCCTCTGTAGCCTCCCCTTAGGCCGTTCCCAGCAATAGTGTCCTTCAGCTTATCTTCTGTGCCTGCTTAGTGCCTAAAAAACGTAATTCATCATTGTTAGCAAACCAAGATGCATAGTATATTTGGAAAATCGGGCTTGCTAGGCAGCTGAGCCTCTACTGCCCAGGTCCTGAGTCCACACGCCGAGTAGGTGACTGCTTAAGCAATTTGTTGTGGCTCCCTGAATGGTCAACAGATTGAGGAGCTTGGGTTGCTGAGCATGCACAGTCAGAAAAGACACATGTATACACACTCTGTATTTGCAAAACAACTGTGCCAACATGGTTAGTAAGGCTTGTGCATAGGAAAACCCCTTTCAGATTGAAAGGCCAGAATTTGGACCCTAGGGACATTCAGATGACACCATTGATGGTCTGGCGGTTCTTCTTCAGCAATCCTTTCTTGCTCCCATCTTTCCGCCCTAGAGCACCAGCCAACGTGTCTGCAAAACCTCAGAGGAAATAAAGATTCCCGTTGCAAATCTCCGTGGAAATTCCCCTTCCAAAATAAGGGAATTAGTCTCTGTACTTGAGAGCCACATACATGCATGGGAAGAAGCTATAAGGCTTTTCTTAGTCTTACTCCTTTGGTGTGTTGTATGAAGCATTTTCTCCTAGAGTTTAATCTTACTGTTATAGTGCACTACCTAAAAGATACACGTCACATTATTTATTCATGTAAAATTTCCATTTTTAATAGATGAAAATGACTTATGTGAAAAAGAAAAGCTCTTTGACCTCAGTGATTCCTTTCTAGAAGTTGTTTCTATCACAAAACCCAAACCATGTCTTCATGCTACTGGGAACCTAGATTAAAACTTAAAAATCAGCTGAAGTGGACCACTTTTCAGCAGTCAAAAAGCCAAATGAAAAGTCACAAATATCAGAAAATCTTTGGGGCAAAGGATGTTTATTTTGGGGGAGAAAACCTGAAGCGGATGTTACAAATTTCTATTCTATGAAAAATAGCGATGGGAATTGCTTAACTAGCTACATGTTTTGATACATTATTGTTGACTCCTTATTGCAATATTAAAGTGTCAAGTGGATTCAGCCAACTCATGTAACTTTGTATGCCGTATATAAGTGTGTGTATATATATAAATATATATGTGTAAGTGTATATATATGTAAATATACATACATATACATAAAAGCAACTGGTAAATGCAGTATTTCATGTTATAAATCATTCTCTCAACCATCCATTCCAATAACACCCAATGCTGCAGATCTTAGAATATTCTTACTTGGCTGTGGGTGTTGCCTTGTTGTCATGGCCCTGTGGGGATGGATTAGCCTTCAAATACATGGGCTGAGGAGCTGCAGGGAGAAGAACACCACGTCTTCAGTTCTCGCAGTGAGGCAAGGGGATACTTATCAGTAGCTTCCATGAGGTTAGGAATTGCTTCATGAATATTTACATGTGAAAAGAGATAAACTGTGTAAATGTATCCAGGACACCAATTTACCACTCTGGCATCTCTCTTGGTTTGAGATAAACAGGAAGCTCCCAGGTGAGCACTGTTCCTGGGGGAGGACAAAAGAGTGAGAAAACTAGCACGTGAGCACGCTGGAAGGAGGCGGGAGTAGGTGTTACGCAGGGGACGCATTTCCATTGCTCCTGGAAGAACGGGAAGAGGAAGAGGTAGAGGCCATTGCGAAGACAACAGCAGATGTAGTCATAGCTTGAAGCAGCAACAGGGGGTACAGGGCATAGCTCCAAAATGCTTCATATATAATATAAAAATAGCGATAATAATGATAATAAGAGTAAAGCTAGGGAAATGTTGAATTATGGGGCTGTAATTCCAACAAGGGCTTCTGGGTGACTTAACAGACCGTAAGAGTTCCCAGACAGTGGAGTGGTGGTTCTGTAGTTCACAGCTGCCAATGCGATGTTTTTGATATGCATCTCTCCTTTTTTGCTTGTCGATCTCTTGGTAAAGACGACCTGCCATTATACAATTAACAAGCTGCACAGCACCACCTAAAAAAAGGTTCTTCTATTTTACTTGCACCTAAAACCAGCAAGACATACCTGGCATCTTGTGGGCCTGTGCAGGAAAATAAACTTTGTTCCAAAAGCGCTACGGTATGGCTCCATACCTACCCTAATTAGGAATAATTAGCTCAAGCACTGGTGCAGCTGTTCAGCTTTTTGTGTCAGAGCTACACCACATACCTTGTTTGCCTCTGGTTTTGCACTGATGCCCCATGGTCTCCTGTTTTGCAATGTGGACTCTTCTATGCACAGCTGGGTATTTGCTCACCAAAACCTTTTTGCGTTTCTTTGCGTTCCTGGGAAGAGAGCGCACAACTCTCAGGCTTTTTAGTCACAGCTTCCCTGTCCTCTGCCTGGGGCTGGAGAGGCTGGAAGGGGCCAATTCCACATCAGAGCTATCTGGTGAATCGTGATAAACCATCGGACTATTTACTTTTATTGTTCCTCCATACTGGACTGCATCTGTTCTTGGAAGTCACCATATTTATATTTCATTGGAGATGAGAAAGATTAAATAAATAGCGGTGGTGGATTTTTAGCCCTGGTAAGAAGATCTGCAGGGCTAGAAGCTTTCCTTCATCTGAGATCACGTGGCTTTCTCAATTAGGCATGTATCTTGAGTAATAACCATAAATCATTTGAAAACGGGATCTGTCCCTCGGTACGCTACTGCTTTCAGATACTTTTTGCAGAGTTCAGCCTATCTTTTACATCAACCAAACAAGACACAGTTGTCCTGAAAAGCTCCAGGTTTTGCTCAGCACCACGTGAGCATGTTCCACCAGCCTTGGGGGCCCCTGAAAGTGGAAACGCTTTGGTTCCAGTGGCTGTTTTCCCAGAAATACTTTAGGTATTTCCTCTTCTCTGGGCAGTCTTAGACTCCAGATCCTTTCCTTTTTTAACGGCAGTATTTTAGAGCTTCTCTACTCCTCTTGCCTTTCTCCTTTCCACTTGTTGCTACAGGCTCTCCGAAGCCTGCTGTGTTTAAAGAGGCTCTTTCTGTTTAGAGCCCCTCTTCAGCAGCCTTTCTGCCATTGCTTTTTAAAACATGTTTACTGAAGTTGATCCAAGGCTAAAAAGATAGACGTGATGAAGAACAAAATCCGTCCCCACCAGCAAAAACATCACAGGTTAGGTTTCCAAGTCCCAAGATGCCTGCACTTGGATTTCGCTGTGTGCACAGCTTGGGCAAGTTGTGAATCATCAGGGAAAGCTCTGCTGGTGCCGTGCAGCCCCAGGAACGTGCTGGGCAATATCACGTGGCGTCACCGTTTGACAGCAGATGCCTCCAGAGGGGCATTCAGAGAGGCCAGGAGAAGGAAGTGGGTCAGCTCCTCATTGTGTATTGGGGCCCTAGCGGGAAGTGAGGGCAACTAGCAGGGAGTCGCTGTGAAACAAGAGCAGGTAATGTCTGTCAGCTTCCATGAGAATGTTCAGCACTTTCAGCAGATCCTCAGGAGTAGCATTTCAGAATGGGAAAGAACTCCTATTCAGAACTCTCCAACCTCTCAGACATTTTTTTAATGCTTTAAAAAGCTTAGGTGACTAAAAAATTTCAACTATATTTCAAGAAGCAACACTAATTAAAAAATAGGCCGTATTTAGATTTCATTTTTGATCTGATCCTTACAGGTGCAGATGTTTCACATTTCGCGGGGGAGAAACTTTGGTACAGGCTATTTTGTTAGGCATGCTACCGAAATATGAAAGGAAGGTTTGTCTAGCTGAGAAAAAGTGTTTTTTGAAGTCAGCTAGCTTGCATCTCTTGAACATCATTTGGCAGACCTCTAAACAAATAGGATACCATCTGTTTGAACTTCACGTTAACTGGTCGTGTTGCTTCGTGATGCTCTTTAATGTAGCACAAGTCAGAGAATCAGGGCTTACAGCAACACCAACATGACAAATTGGGGCCTTCAGCATTTCCACAATTACCTTTTCCATATTTCTGTTTTTTAAAACAGAATTTATATTTGGAGCCCAAGCAAACATGACAGCATCACTTAATCACCTTTCCAATCGTTCCCTTTAAAAAATGATTCCTTTCATTTTGTCCTCCAGCCAGGAGAATTGAGTTATAAAACAGCTTAACGCTAATTCTTCTTACTTTGACGAGGGCTAATTAAATTCATACCTCTTTGAGTAAGCTGTTAAAAGCCACAGTTAATCAATGTTTTGGCCGATATGTCCTCATTAAGAAATGTTATTTTTACCAAGAAATAAACCACACTCCTTGAAACAAGCACATAAAGCGAGCACACACCGATTTGCTTTTGTGATCTTCACTGGGGCCAGGGTACTTACGCAGCACATAGTTCACCTGGAGTTGTGTGAAGTGGTTTATTCTGCTGAAAACGTACTTTGCCTATGACTCTTCTAAAAAGAGGATTATTGCCCATGGGGCATTGTATTAGCGGGGCTGAGACATCCTGATTCCAAACAGTCATTAAGCAAATCGGAGGTAATTTATACTGTGGTGAACAAACTAATGCAAAGCCTGCCAGCTGTCTGGCCCTTCCAGTATGCCTTCAGACAAAACTTTGAAGGTCGGTTCAGGAGCAGTTTCTCTTACATTGTGTTGTTGTTGTGATAGAGGAGGACAGTCAAGTTCAGAGGCAGGCCGCGATCCAGCAGAAGTTTTAACATCTGCGTAGTTTTGAGCATGTGAGCAGTCCCATAGGAGTCAACAAGGCTACTTTAAATGCTTAGAATTAGACATGTGCTTAAGAGCTTTGCTGGACGGGAGCCATGGTAAGAACCAGCCCCAACTGTGACCTAAAATTAAAACTGGAACACTTTAAAGATTAATTAAGGCCTTGTCTACATGGGAAAAATTGTTCATCGTGGCATGAGAAACTTTCTTCTCATGGCGTTTGTGGCCCAACTGGATTCAGACCATTTACAGTGGAGTTGGCTCTTACAAGGTTTCCTGACCGCATTCGGGAGGTGTGGAGAGTTTGGGAACGCACCCAATGTTTGGAAGTGAATCTTTCATTCGCCAGCACACATGAAATTTGTATGCCTTCATAGTAATCTCTATGATAGTATCGTCCTTTCAACTCTTGGGAAAATGGCAGAACCATTCAAGTAGCCAGAAAGCAAACAAACAGACACATTACACACCTCCCTTCTTCACCACAACTATTGAAAACCCTAAATACCGCAAGCCAGAACTGTTCTCCTTTTAAAGCTTAAGGACATGAGGACTTGGAAATCTGTGGATCTCATTCTCTTTCCCAGAAGACATCTGCTTTGGCACTCCAGAGGGGCTGTAGAGTAGACATGAATTACACCTGCATCAATTTGTTGCCCCTTTTGACTGCCAGAAGAGAAGGAAGGGCAACTGGTGTTGACCAAGGCATTATGGATTAATAAACACCATGTCCCAGGAGAAAGTCACTTCACGCCTGTGCCGTACTTGCAAATCCATTCAGCAAGGGAAAGTGGGGAAACAGAGTCACCTGTACCTGCAAGAAACCATGAAGTATGACGAAAAGGTTCTTCTTTTGGTCTTGGATATGAAGGACCTCAACAACTCTGAATGGGAACAGAGTTTTGTACGTGCTGTTTTCAGCCCTCCTGCTGTTTTTTTCCAATGGAGGACGAGGCCTGAGTTTGAGTGTCTTTACTGTAAAAACTGAAATTAACTGCTTCGTTGTGGTATGGACATGGAGCCTTCTTCCTTCCCCAGGTAAAGGAGCCCTGTGTCAGTGTTTTTTGGGGAATGATATGCATATATCACTTTAACATTCAAAGAAAGGCAGAAAGTTTTTAGTGACTCAGTGTCCCTTCTGATCAGGCTACATTGAAGCTTTGTTTCTTGGAGTCAGGGCTCTTTCATCTGTATCACAGCAGAGCTGGACAAATTTGCCGTAGTGGCCGATGGCCACCCTTCACCCTTAGAGACCAAATGTTTGCTCATAGACAGGGTGAGTCATCCTTCAGCTGAAGAAAATGCTCAACCTGAATTAGCAATTCAGCTCTGCTCTGGCCTGAGACAGCTTATGGTAGAAGAGGGGTCTCTGGATAGCTGAAACGATATGCGTCTGTATTTCCAATATTTTTATATTCGTTTCTTTACAATGGTTTGGCTATTAGCTGGTATGAAAAATCAGCTAGTGGGTAAATAGAGAGAAATAATGATACTTAGTGCTTATGTGCTGCCTTGCATTTGTAAAGTGCTTTGCAGACCGGAGGAGTAATTCATCACTGCTGGCTTCCATGTGTGCGTAAATCTCGAATCACTTTGTACAACTCATGTACAATTTTATCCACTAAATAAATGGGTCTCAATTGTGCCATTTAGGCAGGGCTTCCTAGAGGGGGTTGGAGATGGCAAAAGGAGCAGTTTGCTGTGAGGTTACAGAAGGACTGGCTTCGTCTTTCTGCTCTGTATCCTAATAGACAGCAGGTCACACTCCTAGCTTTTACTGCAGACCTCTTGGGACCTTTTTCTGTCCCTAAATTTCCTACAGTAAAGGCTGGCTGAGTGTTACATGAGCTGTTAAATGCCCTTGTAAGGAGGCAGAAGGCTTCTTAGGGCTTCCTATTCGCTCTGCACCCACAGGTCTGCTACCTGCTCCAAGTTCGGATCAAGCCATTACACCACCTCCTACACTTTTTGCCTCACCACTAGCAGTTAGCAATGGAGAACACCTGAAATCACTCAAAAAACAGGACTGCAAAGTTTTCCTGGCTTTCGTCCCTTACCCTTCCTGCAGTTTGCTTGCATAAAAGCTAGGGAGAACCTGAACCCAGGGAGACTGAATTTATGGGAATTAAAAAAAAACAACCAGCCTGGTTTGATTTCTTTTTTTTCTGTCTTAACAAACGTGTTCCTTAATGCAATCAGAGACTCTTAGTGCAGTTATGAGGATCACTGGACAATATGCCCAGCATAAGGCAACAGAGATATTCCAATAGACAGCCAGCGAATGATTTTTTCCTCTTGTATTTCTAGCCCATGTTTGATGGACTCTAAAGCTGTATACAAAATACAGCAGGTTGGAAAATGAGGTATTTGTTATTATTGCCGTTGCTCTTGTGATTTTCCTGTAGAAAATGACAATGTTTCATTAAAAAGTGCGAAATAAAAATTGGTGAGAAACCCACAAAACTCAGGTACTCTCAGCTTGAAAGCTAGATTGAATTGTCCATTTGGAAACATTGGAGATTTTAGTTTTCTGATGAAATAAAAAATATGGGGACAGATTGATGAAAGTAGTCATGTTCTGCAGATGTTTCCATCTGGTTAAAAAAAAATGGTTTTAATCTAAACGTGGCTCAACTTTTCAGCTGCCTCTAACACTAAAAGCCCTGATTGTCGTGCAGGACTGCCGTTTTCTACATGCTTTGTTTGATTAATCAGTTGTCAAATGGGCATTCAGGTCACTGATGGCTATTTGAGAATAGAGTTACCAGGACGTGTAGGAAAGCCTCCCACCACATATGGGGCTAAAAGTAATGGAAATCAACATCAAAAGGAGAAAAATGAGTTAGGCAGATTTGTTTATATAAATGGTTACACCCAGCATTTTGAAAAATAAATACCCTGCTCAGACCCAAAAATGAATTAAAAGTTAATTGGAAACAAACAAACAAACAAACTAGCATAAATAACTTCACAGGTATTGAGAATTAAAATCTAAGCCTGTCTGAAAAGGAAAGGCGGATAAACTGGCTTGGGTGAAATAAAAACCCATGTGAACCTTTGTAGAAAATTCAAATTCAGTCAAACTCAAATCTTTTAAGGTTCAAAAAGATCTTTTTGCTTTAATTATCACATATGTCTCCATTCCCTGGCTTAAGGTATGACTAAAAGCCATGAGAAGGCTAGTCATGAAAATTTTCGGCTCTTTGTTTGGTGTTAATGCAACACTGGTGTCTTTTAGCAACTGCTTATTTTCGCATCCATGCCACTGGCCAGGCGAGTTTCCCTAAAGAGAAACATCTTAGTGGTGCAGACGCCCAACGCTACCTCTGCAGTGGGATTCAACCCACGGCCATCTTGAGAGAGACCAACTCCAGGTACAGAGTGGCTGTGACTGTCAGCCTTTGGCAATGCTGAAACAGGAATTTTTCGTCACGTGGGATACATTAAGTGGCACGCAGCTTACATGCCGCAGAGTCTCACTGACTGTTCAGATTAGCTGCGTATTTATTTCAGCAGTTGTTGATTCACTGCAAACCATAGCCCAGATGTAGGTGCTGCAGGGTCCACCATAAATGGGTGGGAATATTTTGCAAGCCAGGGAAGACTTTGGCATCTCTGGCACTGACCTACTTAGCAAAAAAAGTCAGCATTAAAATGGAACAAAATGGATGTACCTTGACCACAATTAAGCGATACATTTAACTACCTATGTCGGTATCTGGCTTTTTAATGGGAGTTACATGTTCTCAGTGAGTAGCATGTGCTAGAGCATGAAAGGGTCTTCATTTGTGACTGGAGACAGGTATCTATTGAATGGAAGAAACAGTTGCAGGAGGGAGTGATATGGCTTTACCTTGTTTTCCCTTTGGTGTTCTTCCATAAGTACAAGCAAAACACAATACAGCAGAGAGCGTATTGGCTAGAAATACTTCAACAAGTCACTTAGCCGTCTTGTTTCAGAACTGCTTCTGACGAGACTTTCATTTTCCCATTTTTTGGCATTAGCTTGAAATTATTGGATCATTTTAAATGAGAGGGGAAAAAAGTGGTTTACTCCATGTATCCCTTTTTGTTTCTTTTGACTCTCTGGTGTCGGTGGTATATTTTGGGTGTTGCTTCTATTGCTTGATTGAATCACGGCAACTGTTAAGTGTCAGAACGAAAGAAATCAAAGGGATTTAAAGTATCAACACAAACTTCCAGGAAGGATTTGCCTGACTGTTCAAGTGAAAAACATGGCACTCTGGTCATGAAAAATGAGAAATAAATTCACAGGTATGAGTCATCTTGGAAAGAAAAATTGTAAATTGAGCCTTGAATATTGCTGAGGCAAACCTGTGAGTGTGGTGTTCTTCTGGCTGTTGCTCAGTATCCGCTAAGGAGATTCCGTTAGATTTTCAGTAGGTATCAAAACCATTAAGCAAATTTACATCATCTGAGGATCTGCCCCCATATATGCTATAAGGAGGAGTGTGGATAAACTTAAATGGAAGTGCAGGACGTTAGGGACAGGTAGCACAAAGCAGATTATTTGCTTTCTACCAAAAAAAAAAAAAAAAGAAAAAAAAAGGACCATGTAGAAGTGGTAACATTGGTAAGCCTGAAAGCGTATCACACAAACATTAATTCAAGATTTACCATAGATTTTGTGTGTTATGATAAAGCTGTGTTTCCCAACCATGTATTTGTATTTACAGGTGAGTTTCCAAGACCAATATTTTTAGAGGTGCAAGGACAAATGCACTGAAGCCTGAGTAGCATTAAAAACATCTCTGCTTATCAAAAGGTTTTGAGCATGGGGGTTCTGACACAAGCTTTTCAATATTTCATAATTCTGGAAAAAATTGAACCCTTCACCTTTGCATAAAAGGCTCCATTCAGTTTACATTCCTGTTTAGTTACCTTATTGGTTCACTTTTTTCCTTGACCTATTTGCACATCACTGGAACGCTCTCCTATAGCTAATGCTACACATCAGTTTTGCAAAAATGACTGCATTTGAGCACTCAGTAAATCTTCCAAGCAGCTCAAAGGTCAAATTGTAAGAAATATCTGAAATAGCTCTCCAGAAAAATGAGAAGAGAAGAACTCAGAACGTGAGAGCCGTAACATATATTTCTGGCAACCCACGCTGTTTTGTTACTTTCTGCAAGGTGTGTCAAAATAGAGTGTATGAGTGTCTTTAAATGAAGGTGTAAATTACCATCCCTCTGCTTTTCCCCCTGCCCTCCAGTTGTTTTTTGCTTTGTTCTTTTTCTTTTTCTTCTTCTTTTAATTTTTAATTTCCACCCCCACTTCTCCTTTAACTCTCCCTGCCAAGGAGAAGGCTGCTAAAATTGCCAATCCATACTGTATATGCAGCTTTTCCTATTGCGCTCCCCTTGCTTTTGCACAGAACCCTGGTCCGAAGCCCATCACAACTCCGGGGGATTCTTTCCATGCGCTTCCATGGGCTTGAGATCAAGTCAAGTAAGGAGAATTTTTTCCAGTGTGCATCTTTCAGCTTTCTGCCCCACCTGTTTCCCCCCAGACCCCGTCATGGGTATTAAATGTAATTCATGTCTAATTATGGGTATTTACACCTCGACCTCAAAGCCATCCGCTTCCACCTGCACCCTGGCCGCTGTGGGCTCCGGGAGCGGGCGAGCGGCAAGCCGGCTGGCGGCAGGAGTGACACGGGAGCAGCTGTGTTTGTTTGATCTCCTCGCTGCCAGGTCTCCGCGCTCCGGGCTGGAAGAGTGGACGGAAGCTACTAATAGAGGCAGACTAAAGAAACACACAGAGCAGCTCCAGTGTTACCGAGTACACATCCACCGTTCAAAAGAAAAGAGTGAGAACAAGAGGGAGAGAGCATGGGGAAAAAGCCCAAGGAGGCTCTGGTAACTACAGCGTAAATACAAACAGACCTCATGTTGCTATGTGTTCCTTTTGGTTTCCAAAATGTTGGGAGAGCTTGGCTGTAGGCTTTCGCTTCCTCCAGAGACAGGGGAATGGCACCGCAGGAGGGCTAAGGTGTTTCTGCAAAGACCGAGGCTTTCTGCGTGAGGAAGGGAAACCCATGGGGGCCTCCCACGGTTTTGGTTAAGATGTTTTGAGACAGCAAACAAGTGCAAAACAAATATAAACAGATTATGTGGGGGATGTTTAGTGGGTCTGGAATCAAGAGATTCTTTTCAGGTGTGAGACACAGTGGCTTTGGGGATTGCTTTGAGCAACCCAAAAGGGCTAGGGGATGAAATATGGAAATGGTTAGTTTTTTTCACAGGGAAACAGCAGCTGGGCTTCACGTACAGTCAGAGAGAGGTTTAGGGACTCAGTACTAAATACTGGTTGCCACTGCAGAGTGTACCAAGCAAGTATAGCTGTGACTTTCCACCTCCTTCAGTACCTGTAGGCACCTGGGCCTGCTCAAACCTGGCTGTTGTGAAAGCCAGAGACAATGGATAAATACATTCCTGGGGATTTGGGGACCTTATTTTCAAACCTAGCTGCCTTAAACTGGATTCCTAATCTTTGCATTTATAAACTCAATTTTAAAAGTTTTCTATTCTGGGATGAGACTGTTGAAAGTGCTCTGCTGCCCAGGCATTTGGGGTGAGCACAGAGGGACAAAAGAGCATGGAAATGGTCATACTGGACCACACCAAAGGTCCAACAAGAGCTGTTTTGTGGATGCCCAGAGAGCCAGCAAAGAAATAGTTTGGTCGAGACTAGTATAGTTGACTGTATCACTTTTAAGTCACTTTTAAGTCAAGTTGGGGAAAACCTTTGGTTACGTACATGTAAATCCAAAGTGTTGTCACTGAAATACTGTCCATTGATTTACACTACAATCCAAGTGGTGACAAAATGCAGAATTGAATTCTTCCAATGAAATTTTCTATCTGTCATTCACCAAATGTCACCAAAATGTTGCAGGAGTTGCCCTTAGAGTTGCTGCTGTCATATATGCTTATTTTTCACAAAGTATCTCAGCTACCGGTTCATATTTAAATATTGCTAGCAAGCTGAAGAAAAGAGCTGGTAATTTAAAAAGCAAAAGAAAGTTATGAAATATATTGTTGGTTACGCAAAATTTTCGTAAGCGTCTTTCCATTTAAGCAAACATTCTTAATGGTTTAGAAACATGGACTTCTTTCCTTTTGTTCCCAATTTTCAAAACCCTCAGAAATATCAAGAGAAATGCAGTTTTTTCCCTACATTTTTGCATGGAGAAATGTATCTAATTAGAGCGTCACCGTGGTAGTTGAGTATCTCGGAGGGATCTCAGTGGAAGTGTTGTTACGCCCCATATTTTACAGAAAGGGGAGGGAAGTGCAAAGCACTCACAGCCTTGCAAATCAGGAGCTTGTGGGAAAACCCCTCTGTGTCCAACTGCCTGTCCATGCTGGCAGAATGATGCAGAACCTCGGTTCCTGAAATGAGAGGCACTTTTGGGACCTCTCTTTTGGTGAAGCACAAGAGGGAGGCAGATGTCTCCCAGGCTTTGTCTGACAGGGATTGATGGACTCATGATCTAGAGGGCACATCCAAGGAATCTTGTCACTCATCCTAGAGCGGGATGGGACGAGGGCTCAGGAAACCTCAGTTTATCCTTTCCACTTACAAATCTCTGATCAGATTATATGACGGTGCTAGCCCTCCCTAGCTTGGTGGGGAAAAGTTATGATGAGGCAGAAGGAGCTGAAATCCAGCTGCAACCATTGCAGCAAATATCTCTCTTCTTCATCACTCTTTTCTGTAGCGTGATTTCTACAGCCATGTGATTCTACAGTGCTTTACTGGTGTCTTTTTCCATCTGCTACTGAGAGGAGGGAAGGGAACAACAACAAAACTCAACTGAGCAAGGGATACAGGTGCTGTTAGCATGACCTGAGATAGACTGCAGCAAGCTCCGAGCCTGAAAACCAGATCAAAGTAAAAATGCCGGGAAATACAAATGTAGGGCCTGTTTTTTGGCAACCTCACACCCGCACCAGCTAGCACCTCTGTAGCCGACACTATCAACACAGAGCTGGAGACACATCCCACACAGATGAGCAAGGTCGGAAATAGCAACCCGTTACTGTGAATGGTTTTTAATAGGAGAGAAAAATTTGAGTAGCAAGTTGTCGAGGGATTTCAAGGGATCACAGCTAACTTTCCAGAAGCAAAATTTAACTTGCGGCTCTTTTCTTCTTCTATTTTTTTAATAGTGTTTTCTCATTGACTGATTATGATCTTTCCAAAAGGGAAGAAAAGGGGCCCTGCAGCACACTTGGTCTGAAGGGCTTGAATTAGGAGTTATCAAGAATCTCCCTGTAGCCAACCAGCTATTTCAGTGGCAGAACAAGAGAGCTTCTGTTAACACACTGCACTGAACTCCCGCTGCTCTTTCCATGGCAGGTGTGGGCCCAATACCTGTTTATCAAGAGTCTTACTTATATAAAAGTAAAAAGTTCAGGAAACTAAAAAATCTGAGTCACTGTCTACTAAACTCCCAAATAAAATAGTTTTATTTTCCAACCAACCCAGTTTTCCTTATTTAAGCCCAAGGAAAAGAAAGAAAGAAAAAAAACTTGCTGTGAACCCTGACCTTTGGAGGTGTATTCCCCCCTGGGTGATTCATCTGTTTACCTTAGGACAATTAAATGTGAGTCAGTTTAAATAAACTTTAAAACCAAAGGAAAAATATGCTAAAAACAGACCTGACCCCACCCCTTCTCCTACTAGGGACTAACCGAGAAGTATGAAAAGATGCAACACAGATCACATTTTCAGGAAAATCCTAAGGAATCCGGAGCAAGGTGGCAAGTCACAGTGGCTCCTGTCTCCAGCCAGGAGCTGGAAGGTGGAGCTGCTCCAGGATAGACCATGCAAAGACTGTCCCCACACTGCCACCAGCGACAACTGGCCACCACTAATAAACTAATGCAGGGGCCATCAGACTCGTTAACCCCAATGCAATATAGTTAAATGCTTCACCTTTAGGCTACCAGTGGCTTCAAGGAATTTCAGTTCAGTAATGTCCTGACAGCTTGAAATATTTGGCACTGATAGCAGTGCTGCTAGCTGGGGAAATACAGCAAGCACCCAGAGGTTTGCAGCAGATAAAAATGGAGATAAAATCACCAGAGAATTATTAACTGAGGCTGATGGGGAAGAGCAAGAACAAACCCCCCTTAAATAAAGCAGTGCTAAATGCTAAATGTCAGGGTTTATGCCTGCAAGAAATGTGGCAGCTGCAGGGTGTAGCTCTTAAGAGGCCATTAATGGAAAGAATCAAGGCTGCTCTCAAATGCTTCAAGCAGGATTGCCAATGCTGTTAACAGGCATGTGTCGGCTCTGAGACTGCCCTAAAAGTGGTGGGATTAAACAAAAATAACCCTATATTTGGGGAAGTTTTTCACTGACTTTTGGTTTCTGAGTTGTTAAAGTACCTTCAAATCACACTAAGACCAGAGGAAAAAAAGTGAGCGTGAGAAAAAGCAGCAATATTCTGGAGGACCTCATCCTACGGCTCTTGAAGGAAAACACCAACCACTCTGAAATTCATAGTACAACCCTGAGAATTGGGGACATTGCTGAGAAGAAATGGGACCTACCCTTCTCTCAACACAAACAGGCAAAGGCTTGAGCAATTCCTCGCTGTTGCTCTGAGCGTGGCCATCCCGCAGTGCCTCTGCGTGGAGAGGACATATCGCTTCTCCTCTCCGAGGCATCCAGGGGAGAGGTGCCACACAGGCAGGATGCAGGCAGGAAAGAGACTGAGAGACCGTTCTCACCTTGGTCAAAAACAGTCTTTTGTTGGAGAGGGATCAAGCTGTTTTCTGCCAGGAGGATTTAAAACCAATTTAAAATCCAAGGGTTTTTTCCCGTATTATTGACAAAGTGGTCTCTAATGATATGTCAATTGACTTAGGGATTTTATCTGCTGGGCGGTTCAGTCCTGACATTGCTTCTGACATTGTGATGAGTGTTGTGCTTTCCATTGACCTTGGGGTGCAGGGATTCTTCTGACTGTGGCTACCAGAAGCTGGTATAGGAAACTTTGCGCCATGTGCATGAAGCAGAGAAGCAATGAGGACCCACCAGCGCTGGCCGAGGCTCTTCCAAAATGCTTGTTCCTCACCTGCCCACCATCACTTCATGCTAGACAGGAGCTGTGGGAAAGTAAGACGAGAGGGAGGTGCTGGTAAAGAAACTACATGAAAAATGGGGGTGGCTCTTCTTCTCATCAGCAGTCAGGGACATGACTGTCAGTGTCTGTAGCTGCTCCTTCCCCTGCCCGAGTGTGAGCAGCCGTTCACCGTCTGTTTTGGCACCTGTGTACAAAAAGCACAACAGTAGCCAACAGTTAGAAATCAGTGCCCAACATTAAGGGTCTTCATCCATGAAGACGCTCCATGAAATGCTTGGAGCGTTTCATTTCAAGGAGGGCAACCAGACGTTCCTCACAGCGAGCAGGTATGCTCCCAGGGACCTGGGAACAAGGAAATTCTGGAAATATAAATTTCATGGGGAGGAGGCAGTGCAAACACAAGTCTTGTTCCCAGCCAAGGCGCTGTAGGTCTAGATGTGTGACCAGGGCTTTGTGGGTGCCAGGGCTCAGCACAAAGCTGCCAGGCTGTATTCTGAGCCTTTCCTGGGAGCTGCTGTTGGTTTCCTTTTAAACAGGGCAGAGTGTGTCACACAACACAAGCCATGGGACCTTGAGAGGTAGAAATGCAGCCCTCCTGCATGGTTCTTCACAGGTAGAGAATTTTTTGGGGGTTATAGAGAAGGCAGGGCTGTCTCATGGGGAGTTGTGGAAACTGGAAAAAACATTTCAGATTAATTTCGTGCCATTGAAATATAACTGCTTGCATGTTGTTGAAAAAAATCTTTTTTGTGCAGACTCTCCACTGCAAAAGGCTTGCGTGTCACTTAGCTGAGCTTCCGGAGCCCTGGTAGGGGGAGTGCTGGGTTGGCTTGCTGCTAATGGGCACGTATGTATGCAGCTGTGCTAGCTGGTCCAGAACTAAATGCTCTGTCATAATGTTGTACCAAAAAAAAAATGTTCTGCAAACAAAGTCACTGTCATCGGAACAGAAATGACATGGTAGTCTAAACTGTAGGTAAGATGAAGTCATTCATTATTTAATGCCTCTAAGAACAGGGAGCAAAATCACCTGCATGTCCATAAAAATTGCATACATACAGAGTACTGCTCACAAGCTACACACAAGCCAACCGCAGTCTGTGCCGACTGATGGCCTTTGGGAACCAGATCTGTCTTTTTGTTTTGCTGTTTGTCCAGTTACTTAGGAGAGCAGGACCCTAATTTGCACCTCGGATTGGTGAATGTTCCAACGAGCCAGCACACAAAGACTGTGGAGATATTTTCAAATCACAGACAAATCTAAGAAAATGGCAATCTGCTGGTGGAAGATTTGTGCATAGAGAAAGGAGTAGGTTTGCAAATAGGATTCCGGTGCTCTCTTGCAGGGATCTTGCCACACTAACGCACGTTGCTCAGGCTCAGGAGTGGGTGTAAATGAACTATAACGTTTATGCTCCCGCCCTCTCATCCCAGAATATGAAGATGTGGGCTGTGATGGCATTTCACATGTCAGTCACAATAACCTCATTGACTCTCCAGAAGGCTACATATTCCTACTTGTCAGTAGATGGCACTATTTCTATTGCCTGTCCATAAATACGGCCACGTCTCTTGTAGAGCTCCCTGTGAGGCTGAGGATGAGGGGGGAAATGAGGCTCCCCCAGAGAACAGCATTTCAGGGACCTGTGGCCAGGGCTGCTGGAGTCAGGAAGGCAGAGGGACCAAGTGCAAGTGGAAATCCCCCTTCCCGGAGAGCAGCGCTCTCATTTCAGTTCATTCCTGTAGCTGGCAGCCTGTGGGCTGTGTGGATGAAGTGCCTCTTTCGGGAGGGTACCCGTACTCCTGGGGTCTGTCTCTTCTCCTGGAGTCTGATCTTGCCTCCAGTCAAATGAGAGTGTTATGATTTCCATCTGCAGCAAAGCAGGACCTTGGGAGCTTAAGCAGAGGAACGAAGGCTTCCTGCAGGCAAGCAGAAGGTGCCGACCCTGCTCTGTGCCCACCCAGGTACACTGTGCTGGGCTGCTGTGATTTCACCCAAAGGAAAGACCACTAGATACCAGGAAGCTTTGAGGTCCCTGGGAGGGTTTCTGCTCAGCATCTGCCTGTGTTAGGATCTCCTTGCACTTGTGCTTAGTGCTTAGGACTCCTTCCTGCCCGTGCTGGCCCAAGGATGTGAACTAAGCCAGACTTGTGGGCCCACGCACACCCATCCTGCAGATGTCAAAGTGATCACATGGGGCTTACGTTTGGCTAGTGTCAAAGTGCCAGGTATCATCAGCAAGGCTATAAAATAAGATACTTGGCCGACCCCTGTGTGCAAATGAGCTCAAATTCATCCCTCAGCATTTTCTCCTCTGAGCTCCTTTATGCTATTCTAAAACTATATAATTTGCTGTCAGCAGCTCCTCGATTTGTTTAGGCTCCACACCAGCATTACATTTGAAAATTATTTCAGGCTATTTGGTCATCGTCACTTATACAACGTAGATCCCAGCTCCTCACCTACAGGACCTTCAATTATGCAGGCTGTACAGCTTGCTGCTTCTGAGCACATAGCCCAGTTTGCGTAGGGGAAAGGCGTGAGTGTGCGCAAGTGAATAAAATAGAGCCCTGCGTCTTGGATTGCTTCCATGCCCTGTGGATTTATGATGCACGTCTAGCAGAGTGACTCCCAGATGGGTCTATGGACTGCATTGTAACGTGTTCCCTTAGCATTCAGATTTACTGCTCCGCATTAAAATAGTCAGCCTCTTAATTGGAGATAGCATCCTGGGATTAAAGCCCAAAACAACTATTGGACTGTTATAAAACTCCTTTAAATAGTCCTACCCAGCCATTTCTTTGTTAGGTAATGACTAGCTAGAATGTTCCTGCCTTCGTTTTCAGACCTCATCATTAATGACCTCAAAACAGGTGAGACTGCAGCTTCGTGAGATACGGGAGTTTTAACGTAATCGCTTTGCACTCAGCAGCCATTAGGTCAACAGAGCTTTACTAACACGCTGTGTGTTTACACAGCTTCCAACAGTTCAAAAAGCCAAAGGAGGATCACAAGTCTATCTTCAAGCCAAAGGGGGAAAAGATTGACACAGGGTTGTAATCATCAGTGTCTGAAAAAAGCCTTCTCATCTGTTTTTAAGCATGTTCAAACAAGACATGACTCTTTGTACAACAGGGGTGCAGGGAAGGTGGGCAAATGCCATTCTTGTGGTTTAATTAAGGACCTCAATGAGGATCTAACAAATGCAATGCGAGTTGTGCTTAGTGGGTCTCGCATGTGTGTCAGGAGGGAGGGAGGGAAGGAGGGGGGATACCGGGGAGGGTGGAAAGGGTGTGGGATGTGAAGGACGGTGTGTGGCAGCTGTTCACAGCAAATACTATTCTAGCTCATGGCTATGTGTTCCAGCCCTGTTGGAAAATTACATCTAAATAACAGATCACGAAAGAGCAACCCTGACAAGGCCTGTAATTTAGTCCCAAGAGGAAATTCTTCATTCATCAACTGTACAAGAGACTAAATTAGTTCTCTGCTGGACGAGGCTTTGCTGCCAGTTTGCTCTGCGGGTCAGCCCTACCTTCAGAGAAGGTCCCACTGGGGAGCCACTCCTGCCAGAGACAAACCTGCTCCCAGCCCATCATACTGCGAGGGACGCCACTCTCCAAGCCTAGGGCAAGAACTTCATTCTCACTTGTGTTCTGGGGTTTTTGGGGAGCAACTGGCATTGTCTGAGGTTGGACAAAAGAGTTGCAGTGAGGGTGACAGTGTCTAGCCCAAGGTAGAGCATCGCCCAAGGTAGAGCGTCTTTTAGACGCTCAGTTTAGAAGGACAAGGAAGGATGCTCTCCTGCTATAGCAGGTCTGTCACTGGAAAGCATGTGCTGGTGTAAGATCTCTCTGCTTTCTCATGCTGTCTGGACAGGGAGTGGGCACCCAAAGGGCTTCCTGGCCAGAATAGATGGTGCAACGCAGACCTCCATAATCTGTGGGGCTCCGTTCCTATACGTATGGATAAGCATACAGATATGGGTGCGTTTCTTTTTCGCGTTGCAATAGGAAGTTTTTAAAAATGATGACTCAGTAAATGTCTCATTAACACTTCCCTTGCACACGAAAGCAAGGCTTGTTAAGTTTAGTTTCTTCTTTTACAGCAATTGCTATTTTTCAGGTGCAGTTAGCAACTCTCCCATTTCCAGAGGCCTGGTGTGTGGGTGTGGGAGAATAAATCAAAGACATCCAGATCTGTAAGAGTTGTACTGGGCAGTTAAAAGTACATCAAGTGTACTTTCTTCTTCTTTGTGCTTTGAATCTGGTTCTGCCACTTTTCACCCATGTTAAGAAGTATCGTTCTCCAAGAGACACCCTGTTTGTATTGGGGACTCATGAAAGCACCGTGAAAAGTCAGGAAGTCTTCAGGATCAGTCCCAAATTGTAACCATATTACAAAAGGACAGGGTACATACGTGCATGAGGACTAGCTGTATCTGCTCACATACCTCTGAAATGCTATCCCTGTACCTTAAGTTCCCTGTGTTTAGAGACATTCTGCTATTCTAATGCAAGTCACGGGCTAGTTTGCATGTTCGAAAGTTTCTTCTTGATAATACTTTCTTCATCATCATCTATAATGTCCAGTACTTCCGCCTAGTATCTTCTTTAACCTATTGATCAGTTCCAGGTGTTTTCAGGATAGTACAAAAAAATCTTATAGATAATTATGGGTGATTTCTGCCAGCGTATGTTTTGTTTATGTCTGGAAATATGGGGACTTCTATCAGCTTAGAAACAAGTTGGTCATCTGCATGACCTTACTCTTACAGCTATTCAATCCTGTTTTGATGGTCTCTTGGTATTTGGTCACAGTGATTTTCTGTAGCAACGCATCTTCCACGTTAGTTATTTATGAAGGCATTGCCTTTTTTTTTGTTTTCTTTTTTTCTTTCTTTTTAGTTTACTGGATGTTTTCTTACCCTTTTGTTAAGGTATGCAAAATATGTATGAGGTGCTCCCCACCCCCTTCCACTCTTCAGAGGAATGCTCCTGTCGCATCCCTACTTATTTGCTGTACTTACAAATGAAACACCCCTACACTTTTCAGACTCTCTGCAGAAACTTCTCTGCTGCTTGTCATTTCATTTCTCCTTTCTGAACCCCACACCCTCGTCTGAATCTATTACTTGCTGTTCTTCAGAGATAAGGGTACGTTAGCAAATACAGTGAACAGTTTCCCCTTTGGTCTGAGAGGTAAGTCAATATTTAAGGCCTTGTAGGATTTTTTCCTTTAGGAGGAGAAACGGATGACACAAGCCAGGTATGCACCTTGACACAACCTGTTTATTTGCAAAGAATGCTCATGACTGCTTGAGCCCCAAACACAACAGGAGCAAACAGTGGAAAGTCCTGTTGCTCTCAACATTTGAGTCTGTTCTGCCAATCATTTCTGAGCTGCAGGGAGCTCTGCTGCCTTGCAGCCCATCATCTGTTGGGTTTGCTCCTTTCTCTGCCACACACCCCCTCCTAGATCTTGCCAAGCAGTGCTCGCGCCCATTCAGTTGCAGTTGGGGTAACCACCTCTGTCCAAAGATTTGTCTCCAGATCAGACCTTGGCAGGGATGGTGGCTCGTATTGTTTCCAGCTACCTCCCTGCGTAAATGACTTTCTCCTTTCACACACAAAAAAAGAGACATCTGACACCCACTGGCTTTCTGCAAAGCTGTTATTTTCTATAGACCAATGACCCAGTTGAAGGCAGCCATTAACTCCTTTCACATTAAAGAAACCCCATTACTAGAATATGTTCAGTCTGGTTTTCTGTCACATCCTTCATACTTCTTAGTACTTTATTTACTTATTTGGCTCACTGTACCAGGTATGGAGATTTTTCTTTCAGCTCTTTAAGCTTAGTTCTCCCTGGCCACAGGCAATGACAGGTAATGTATATGCCAAATGCAAGTATGAGTAATTTTCCATTGTACTTTGTAGTAGGCATTACCTACACTTGTCATCAGTGAATTTTGTCTTCCAATTCACCTGCTTGTCCCAGGCTGTTCTGAGTTTCCCTGTAGTCTTCACTGCTGTTAATGATACTAAAACACTGGTTCCCATCTGCAAATGCTGCTATCTCAGGGTTGACCCATTTTCTGGAGAAGGTATGACTGTATGAAAATACACTAGCTTTGCCTGGAAGTCTGTTTCTGGGCAAAAGTCATTTATAGGACTGTCCTCTCTAGGACTGAGGCTAAGCTCAGGGCTCTTCTGATGTGTAATGAGCTATGTAATGGGACCTTTTCTCTGCTCAGATAGCAGAGGAAAGCTGTTTTGTCAGTGTAGTGAAGTCTTGGAAGGCGGGAGGTGTCCAGCTCAACTCCGGAAGCCAGTCACTCTGCAGGACTTTGCAAAGCCCTGCTACAGTTTCTCAGCCCCTTCCCACCTCTCTCCTGTCTTGTGGGGTTGTCCTGAGGGTTAACCACTGGAGAGACATCATCTTTCTTCTGTGCTAGAAGAAAGACTCTTCATTATGTCTACATGAAAGAGCCCTAAATGGAACAAAAGTGACCTATATGGAGCTGTATGGTAGCATTGCAGCACTGAGGATAAGTTACAGTGTCTGCTCAATGCCTGACAGAGATTATAATGCTTGCTAAATGCAAAGCATTATTATTAGTACCAGCAGAGATGGCAACAAACCCTCTCGTGTCCTTAAAGTTACATTGATTTTGTACTGTCTCATACCTGGCAAATCGAATTGTGGTACCTTATGTTGCTTTCTTTTTTTCCGAAAGTATTGGTTGGACCATGAAAAATGTAGTGGTTTCAGCTGAAGGTCAGGCAGCCCACAAAGCACTGAGAGAGTGCTCTCAAATTCAGTTCTTCACCACTTATTGCACTGAACTCACTTTCACTTTTGCATTGGCCATTCAGGAGAAAATTAATATCCCATTTCATAAAACAGCAATCAAGAGCACAATTTTCGCCTCCGTCTTAGAGTTACTCGATAGAGTGATAGGGTGCAACAGCATCTTCACGGGATATTAAAGTAAAATGGTAAAGGCATGTTTTACTTTTTAATCGAGAGGGAGGAACTGAATCCTGGGATGCTGAGACTCGTGCTGAAGGTCACATACCTTCTTGTCATGGGGCTGAGACCAGATCTCCTAAGTACTGACCTCTGCTCCCGCCAGAAGAGCACTCTTCCTTTCAAGACAGGAGCTGGTGAAAGCTGATCTCACACGTCCAGGTGAAATTGTTACCTGGCAGCTCCTTGGAAATGTGAGTTATTCCTTTTGCTGGGAACAACTGAGGTTAATACCTGGATTTCATGCTGTTCTTTTGGTATTAAAGTAAAAAAAAAAACAACTGGGAAACTGTTTAAGCTGCTGACTCATAACCGTACCTATTACATGGCTAGCAGCTTTCATCTCAAACCAGAGGTTGTCCTCAAACTAAGGTCTGAAAAATAAGCTCCGCTTGCTAATGGATAGAGCAACACCAGTAACACCAGCAACCCCAGCACTTTCAGAGCGTGTCTCAGCAGTGTGTGCGTTGCCAGTGGCCGTAGGAGCAGCAGCTGGGGGTCTGCCATCCTGTCCTGGTTTCGGCCAGGATTTGGGATTGTGGCCCAAGGATAAGTCTTGACTAAGAAGGCTGGAGATGCACAAGAAGCTGGGAGGGGACACAGCCGGGACAGCTGACCCCAACTGACCAAAGGGATATTCCATACCATACGACGTCATGCTCAGCACATAAAGGTGGGGGAAGAAGAAGGAAGGGGGGGATGTTGGGAGTGATGGGTTTGTTTTCCCAAGTACCCGTTAGGTGTGATGGAGCCCTGCTTTCCTGGAGATGGCTGAACACCTGCCTGCCGATGGGAAGCAGTGAATGAATTCCTTGTTTTGCTTTGCTTGCGTGCGTGGCTTTTGTTTTACCTATTAAACTGTCTTTATCACAACCCATGAGTTTTCTCACTTTTTTCTGATTCTCTCCCCCATCCCATGGGGGGGAGTGAGCGAGCGGCTGGGTGGGGCTTAACTGCCTGCCGGGTTAAACCACGACACATCCGAAGCCAGGAGTTTTTGCTCTGCAGGGTTGCCTCAGTGACTATCTCTGTGCTGGCACATTATTTCGTGGTATGGCTTCATCTCAGGTTTTCCTCATTTGTGCAAAGAGTGACAGCCTCCTGGAGTGTAGTTTACTTTATAAAGGCTGAAAAGTGCCCAGCTGGTGTCAGCTCTGGGCCCTGGCCAAGAGGGACTTCATGAACTGGTGAGGTCGTAACTGGCCCCGAAGCCTGTAAAAATGCTGTGCAAAAACACAGCCCGTGAGCTCCTAGCAGTGCAACCACATTTCAGTGTTAGGCGACTAAAATTTCTTTTCCCTTCTTCCTCTTCTTTTCATCTCAGGACACTGCTACACTTTTAATTGATTGCTTAAAAAAGGTGGCAAGTTAAATCCCTGAGGTGACGTTTCTGGCTCCAAGCTAAAAGGCCATCGGCTGGGACATGTGCACAGCACTTCAGGAACTTGCATAGATCTATTCATATTTGGTTATTTATGTCTGGAGGACTGGACTGTCTCATAAGGAGTTCTCCAAAGGGATGCAGAAGAAGGGATGCTCCTGAGGAGCTTCTAATCCATGCACACCAGGTGGCCTGCAGCACAGTCATGTTGCTTAAAATGTGGTGGAATAGGCAATAGTGAAAGTCTGGGACAGTGGGAACTTGGAGAAAGATTTTCTGTCCTTGCATCTGGTGAGGTGACCACAGCCTCTTCTTTTAAAACTCTCAACATATGCAATAGTTGCAAAAGATAAAAGGGTATCTGTTGCCTTCCAGCTTAGACTGAAAGTTTCTCTGGGCAGTACTTACAGCATCTAAATCCGTGAGAGCTCACTTCAGCTTCTGGGTGGTAAAACAGCACATACGTGATTCCTGAAGGGGATCTGAATAGCTTATGGGGAATCATGTGGGGAGGGACTAGAGGAACTCCAGTGTTTTGCTCAATTGGGATTCCCATGCTCTTCTCCCTCCCCCTTTTGCCACACCACTGCAAATGTATGTAGTAAAAATAATAGTGATGACCAAGGTCACGTCTAGAATAGAAACGCTTTACATCGTGTGCTATAATGGTAAAACGCTCCTCGCCTGAACGCAGCTATACAAGGAAAGCTGTACTTTGTAGCCGCACACAGCGAAACCACCCTGCTACCCACCCTCAAGCACGGCAGGCTGCAGACCGGCTAACGTGCCACAGCCGTAGCTGTCGTCTGCTCAGGGGATGGGGCAGCCCTGCCCAGCCCGGGTGCTGCCCTCCCTGCCCGCAGCAGGGTGCCGCTGGGATTCGGGAGTACAGCTGTGCCGGAGACAGCCAAGCCAGGTTGCTCACGTCCTGGTCAATTGAATGATCACTGTGGCAAACAAATCCCCTGAGCAGCTTGAAAAAAATCTCAAGTAACTCATTCATTTTTTCAAGAGTTGCTATGACACAAATGCTGCCTTTAACTGTCGGGAATAAAGGAGGTAACCATATCTGCTTGCATATGAAAGACATAGACACTATGGACTTATAATTGCATGCACTCATGTTTAGCATCATTATCTTCTCTCATTTTATCTTTTTTTCCATGAGAGCTTGCCTCACAGAGCCTTTCCACTGCCAAATCCATAGCATTTGCATTAGAGCACTTTAACAAGGCAGAAGTATGTGTCAGTATCTGCAGTCTGGATTGCAGTGACAGCTCTGGATGGACTGTGCTCTCCTATCTCCTTTTGTGATCCCCTATGGAAAAAGGTTATATATATATAATGCATGTCATGAATGCATGTCAGCTGCAGCTCTTTCTCAGCCAGGTCTCTGTTTCCTTCGCACCTGAGGACTAGATCCCTGGGCCAGGGTGTTTGTCCCTGCAGTGATTCAGTGACTCAGAGCACCCCGGGGTATTTAGGCACACATCTCGCCTTGATTTCAGGGAAGGAGGAGCCTAGTTGTTTTGGAAGGACTTGCACCGTGTCTCCTTTGTGAGCATGCTTCAGAAAGTTTATGTTCCACGTGAGCATGTGGAGAAGCTGATATTTGTCAGAGTCCAGAGATAAGTCAGCTTTATTGCTGATTATCTCAGATTCACTTTTTAGAGGATGGATTACAGCCGTAAGATAGGACAGTATTACTGCCAGTTGTTAAAATAAGAAGGGAGAGGAGGGGACTGTTGCTCTTTTGGGGAACAAGATAAGTTTCTTCTAGTGATGGCAATGATTCAAGCAGACTTTCCTATGCGCACTCTACTCATATGCATTTCTATGACTGTAAAGCAAAAAAGCTTTTTACATATAAAAAGGCAAAGGGCAAGGTAAAAGTTTTGCCAGCTGTCATTTTTCACTTGATTCTCCTATTTCCAACATCATTGTGTAAAGGCTGGCTAGATAAGCCGGTAATAAACATGCCTGTGTTTGCATATGTGTATGCATATATGCACAATTCGTATATTGATCCCCAGAGGCTTTGCTAAAATATTGAAGGTTTACCACCAGATTGCTTGCTTTTGAAAGAATGAACTGGTGTACAAACTGGAATCTGCTCTCCATCCCAGAGACATCACTCATTGTGTAAACGGTTAAGAGGATAAGAGGAGATGTGCTTGGATGCCAGTGCTATATGGCCTCATAATTTGGGAATCAGGAAAGCCACCAAATGTAACTTTTCTCCCTAATCAGGCTAAAAATCAATGTTGAGATAACAGAAATTGCCAGTGTCTGGCAAGCCTCTCGGAAAACAAATTCAGTTCTCATGTCTGTCCTTGCAACCCACTACATCTAGCAGGGGAAATGAAATGCGTCTGAGAACAAAATTTGGTCCCACTTCAAATGAGTCCTTTAACCTAACTTAGTGGCAAAGCCCATGACAATAAAGGTGGAAATTTGGGTATTTTTCAAATTTGGGTACTTTTCAATTATTATCTTTTTCCTCATTATCATTAATGAGCTTATTAGTGCAACCTGGGGGAGAAAACCTGACTGTACAGTTGGAGATCGCATTCATTTCTTTGCAGTGCCCACAGAGAATCGGGCTGCATGGCTCAGCCAGGGATGCGGTGGGCCAGGAGCTGCCCCTAACAGCAGCCAAGAGAAACCATTTTTGGGGAGAAAAGTGTGCAATAGGCACACAAAAGTTAACCCATCCACAAAGCAGAAAAATGTAGATTTTATGCCCTGAAGATTCAAAGGTTTTATGCATTCAAAAGCTTTTGTTTACTTTTTAAATACTTACTGTTTGTAGCTATTATATTTCTATAATATTACCCTTTGTATCTATTGTGTTTATTATTTTCTTATAGAGAGAGGGTTTTTTTAATTTATTTTCACTGCATTCATGATGGCAATGTAATCTTGTGGTGAAGTGTGGCACTATCTAGATTTGTGTTCTGTGGAAAAGTATTCCTTTCAGGTTGAAAGCTCATTGTTCGTGCTATACAAAAAGGATAAATAGTTGTTCCAACCTACTTTCCCTGTCCTGCTCCTTGTTTTATGAGCTTGTATTATCTCCTCTTATTCATCTTCTTATTCATATTGTCTCTACCTAAGAAGTTACAGGCATTTGACATTGCTGGTGTATGAAAAGCTATGTAGCCCTCTTAGAGTAGATGCAGGATGCATTCCAGGACCTCTTTTTTCCTCCATCTGGAATTGGTTATACCAATATAAAGCAATTAAATATTTTTAGGAGTTAAGCTTTAAAGTGTGAATCAGTTTTAAAAGAAACGATACCAAATCTCTTTAGGTTTTCTTGATGTTATCTTCATAAGCTATACAATTAGGAACCCTCCTTTTAACCAACAGAAACAGGAATATCTATTTCTGCTACCAGACCCACAGGACAATGCTATCATTTAGGCTGCAAAAGAGAGATATACGTGAATCTCAGACTAAGGTTGTGAAAATGTAAATGGTATAAATGAATTTGAGTTAATTTTAGGTTTTAGAAATTCATTATTTTTAGTAAAACTTTTGTTTGCGCTTGGGCTCACAGGTAGTGGTTCATTAGTTTTAATTGTAATAATAAACAACATATGTACGCTTATACGTATGCATGGGTTGCACACATACATGTGCCTCAAAAGTGTGCCTGGTTTTGGAAGTTTTTAAAAGACTTTCCATATAGAGAAAGCAGCAGAATAAATCTAAAAGATGCATGAAAACAGCAATCATTAATAAGCACTATCGCCAATGAATGTGCTTCTTCATGAGCTCTGCAGTGTCCACAGCTTAGGGGAGCTACTAATGAACCTTATCTTTGCCTGAGATAATGGTTAGGACCAAACAGGGGAGGTGGAGGGGAATTTGACCACCCACAGAACAAATACCATTATCAAAGTGCAACTTATGCCCCAAAGCGAACTTACTTGCCGGAGTGACATTTCTTCTTGGCATTTCATCTGCTTTGCTAGGTGAGGATCGGAGAGGAGGAGGGGAAGGAGAGAGGGAGGGAGGGAGGGGGAGAAAAATAGCCCAGCTGACATTTCAAGCAAGTAAATAACCTCTGCGGGAAGCCAGCTTGCTTGGTGTTTCCACTCGTAACGTGTAATTCACATGCCACTTAACGCAGGTCGCGCAGAGCAGGGTGCGGAGGAAGGCGAGCAGGGCACCGTCCCCAGGGTGGGCTGGGGAGGCTCTCGGCAGAGCCGGAAGTCGCGGATCAGCCTTGTCAGGTTGTATCTCATCAACAGCAAGGAACTGCAAGAACAGAGATTTCGTTCCCACTGAAGATGCCATTGGTTCCTGTGCCCCTTGGAACATGAAATCAGCTCAATTGAGTGAAAAAGGCAACACGTTTTGTGCTGCAAAAGGCCAGGATTCAATCACCCATGACTACTTCTTGCACAACCAGAGAAGTCAGCGTTGAGAAGTGCTAGCTGCTTCGGGGGGGAAAAAACGAACATGTCAATCTCTCTTGGAGGTCCTGTAGGATTATAAGAGCATTTGCTTTCCCTGTGCATGTTCAAAAGGAACGTCTGCTTGTTTGTACCAGCCTAGGAATCCGCCTCTATCTTACAGTATCTCTTGAGAGGATATGTGCTCTTATGAAGCAAAATATTTAAGTTGTGATCAGTTACCCATAACAGTGCAAAAGATGGAGATAAAACAAGGCATAGTTCCTCACGGCACTGAAAGGAGCATCTTGCTTCTGTCTCAGAAACGGATATCTAGACATAACACTGTCGTCTTCTCCATGAGACCCAGTGAGCTCCCAGATCCATTGGGCATGAGATTTTCCTGCCTTGACTCCCATGAAACTGCAAAAAAACGATGGCAAACATATGCCCATAGAAAACACACTATCATTTTTTCTGTGCTAACAGATAAGAAGGAAAACGAGGCTTAAGCTCTCAAAACACCATCAAAACAAATGTGAAATTAGGGTTATGCACAAGATTACTTGGAGGTATGTTTTGTCTTAAACGCATGAGTATTAATCACTGTACGAGCAGCAATTAGGCTCAGCACCAGTGAATCTGAGGATATTCTGCAGGAAATGTGCCCGGTGGCAGTACAGTACCATTGCCACTCACATTATTTCTGCTAAAGTAGTGCCCTGTCAACTGCAGCTTCACGGAAGAGTGGTAGTGATGCAGCACTGAAGAAAGGAAAACAATAATATATTGGTCCAATAAAGAAAGTGGACCAAGAATAGCCAGTTTATGTGCTCAATACCACATCTGGCTTCTGCCTACAGTTCCTCCGTGCCGCTTGTGGACACGTAGGTGTTTGCCCACTCCCTTATTACAGATTTCAATAACATGTGAATATCAATTCAAACTGAAATTTCTAGTGCATCTAAGTGCCTTTGGACTGTAAAGCTCTGCCATCATTCAGTTGCTTATAATGTTATGTTAATGTTAAAGTAAAGGGCTGCAACAGTATTTTAGTGGGGTGTAATTCTATTCTTTACCTTCATGAGTTTCTCTGGACTACAGTGGTATGCTGCCATGGCAGTCAGCTCACGGATTTGGATCCCAGTGATTAATATTACCTCAAAACAAAACATAGTCTGTATCCTGGAGGTCTTCCACTGGGCCATGCCATGCCCAGTGCTCTGTGAAATGTCGTGACACGTGGCACAGTGTCATAGGAAGTCGCTCACCAGTGGGGCTTCTGAAGTACTTATCGTGGAAGTTACTGCAAACTGAGTCCCCTTCATGGGTTCATGCGGTTGTCGTGAATCATTCTTTACTCAAGTTAATGTTCGTGATATTCAAAGGTCAGGAATTATCTTCTCAATCTTGTTTAAAGGCCAGTTCTGTGACAGTTTTAGAGGTGCTCAAAACAACTTTTCATAGAAAATAGTTTTAAAAACTGGTAGCTTTCAATGTTTGCTTTCTCTTTCTATAAAGCAAAAATGTGCTTATAAAATACTTTCAAGCTTTGCTAAACATTCTCGTTGTTTTCCATTCATTCTTTCACAAACTTAAGTTTGTTGTCCATAATAATGGTCAAATTGTTTTCCACTGGGAATATGTTGACCCACATGGCTTTGAGAGAACTAAAGAAGATTACTCTTCATCTCAGTGCAAAAATCTTACTTTTATCAAATAAAGCAACAACCGTCACTAGCGTTTTGTCACAGCTATTACTCAGAAATAGCCTGTAAATGTGCATACCAATTAACATATAAAATGTTTTTGATGAGGAGATAAGAATAATCATCAAGGAATCTGCTGAAATAGGTAGTACCAACAAAGACTGTATCCTGCTGCTATTTTTTTTGAAAATGTGATTGAACAAGTTGTCACTTGGGAGAAATAAACTTCATTTTTTACGTCTGTTAGATATTTTACAGCCTCCACTATCCCAGTAGCTGCAAGTATGTTATAGTTTAAGAAAAAATATACTTTCACTGGACAGCTTTCAAATTTATCGTGACTGCAAGGAAATTGGGCTTGTTGCATTTCTGCAATTCTTCACCCTTGAAAGGCAGCAATGAGAATATAATGAAACTCTCTTCATCTCTCTAATTAAACATCTTGTGACCAAACAAGAGAGGGGTAGGAGTGGAAATACCCAACCCAGTTAGGTAATTGCTGGTAATCACAAACCTGCTCTCGGTGCTTGAAGAACTGCAGGCTGAGGGTTTAATACCTGCGCGGCTGCCTGGGGCTGCCCGGGACCAGTTATCTCATCCGCATTCTGCAGCCTTGCACGAGGGTGAAGGGGAACCACCACCCTGCGTGCAGAAACATGGCCCTGCAGGGAGATAACGAGGTATCCGCCAGACAAAGAAAAGCCTTTGTACAAGAGCTGTGGGAGCGCAGGAAGGCTGGGACATGCTTGTGTTGCCCACTCCGCTGTTGACCACCCATGGGGCTGCCGAGGGGCTCGGAGGGCTGCACTGCGTATTAGGGACAGGGGACTCAGCTCTAACAGTCTCTACTTTTCAGGTCCAGAGGTTTGTTTTGCAGACAGGCTGAAAAGCTATGGTTACAAATGATCACGTCTACAGGAATTTGAATGGCTGGGGATCTCTGACACACCGTAGTGGTTTCCCAAGAAAGGTGAATGTGTTTGGGTATGTGTTTTTAGCCTGTGATGTTGCAATGTGCCACCTGGCTCTCCAGAGTGGCAGGACAGCATAGAGGATTATAGACCTGTGTGTGCCTTGCAGCCAGCAGAGCCGCTGTACCAGGTACCGGATAAAGAGTGAAACAGTAGTGTCCACTATATATCATCAGAGTGAAGAAGCAAATAAGTGGGAATATCTTAAGGAACTCGTTAGGAGAGTGCCTCACTGAAGAAATGATTGAGGACATTTGACCGATCAAAGTAGTTTTACCCAAACTGTTAAGATCTTCAGGCTGGGGATAGTATGCTCGCCGAAGGTGAGAGTAACTCAGTAGGAGTTATTTACAGACATTCTGTAAATAAACACAGAAAATTACTCTGGATTTATATCTTCCTTTTCATAAGCATCTTCCCATTTTCCATAACTCCATAGCAGTCACATTACAAGGAAACCAAACTTCTGCAGTTCCCTTAAACGTCTTTGTGAATCCTGAAGCAGAGCTGCTAAACTACACAGAGCTGAATGCCAAAAATATTCTAGTTTTGCACATTTAATCAAGAAACTGGGAGAAGGCGCTGTTGGCGGGTCATTCAGGCCCTGCTGATGCCATTCCCTGCACGGGAGGGACACTGTTTTCACCAGTCAGTTGACATGAGCAAAACAGATATGACTGATTTGGGGAGCAGCTTTCTGCGGGGACTTTTTTCCCAGCGGTTTTGCTCAGTCACCAGAGGGCAGACATCTATAGTTCCCCTTTATTCTCCTTCATCCTTCTCATCCTGGTGCAGACTGTAGGCTCACCAGGGCAGGTTGGTGACTTGTCAGCCGTGTTACTTGAAATGAGAAGGCGAATCTTAAGAAAGCAATAACCCCTTCCCCAACATTTCTGACCATTTCTGGCAAGCCTGTGGCATTGAATGAGATACCCTTGATCCTAGTGAGGGAAGGAAAAACATTGTTCTCTCTGGAGTGGTATTGTAGCAGCGATAGGGAGGCAGGTTTAATCTTCTGAATGAATCAATGTGGTTGTTAAGTAGATCCCTCTCACTATGTTAGTCTGTTAAATATCCTTTAGTCGAGCACAGAAACAATAGTACTTGGTGTTAGAGAAGACGAGAAAGTACCAAAAGTAATAGTAAGGTATTTTTTTGTTTTCCAGCATAAATCGTTTTCATCGCACAATTGGCGCTAAATATTCTATACGTCTCAGAGACATTTCATTGACTCCTTTATCTGTAGAATTCCTTTAAAGTTTAACAATGCAGAACTAATTTTGATGACTCAGTAGCACGAAAATTGTTATTTTAAGTGCCAAAAAGGTATTTTCCCTGTGGATTTTCTAGCACTCAGGCAACGTTCTGAATGTTTTGACTGCTACTTTGTCTGACAATGTAAACAGACAGGAATAATTTAATGATTAACTCGTTATCCTTGATGCATGCCTTGATGTCTCATCTTGTTATTAACAGTTTGCCCATGTTTTCAAATATATATAATATGAAGCAGAGCTAATATTGCTCTGGAATGCTCTTTAACACCATTCCACAAGTTTTTCCACCCACCGGCTGAGCTTGGTCAGCGAAGATGCTCTCCATTAACATCCCAGCAACTCGCTCTGGCACTTTCAGCTGTATAAAATTAAACCTGCTAATAAGAAACTGTTCATCAAAGAACTTGAATATGTGCATAAGTCCGTCCTCATTCAGCCTACTATTTAAGCATATGCTTAACTTTAGTACGCACTTGCAAATTTTGCTTAAAGCAGCCAGACTCTATTTTGCTGGTTGGGTCTTTGAAATACTTCCTGGCACCATATCCTGTTTCTGTCATCTTTAATGGTTACCTGTCTATCATTGCCACTTCCACACACATTCCTTCTAGAAAAGCCTTTTGCAGAAGACTGCGGCCTGATATAAGATCTTGGAAAAATCACGTCTGTCTTTGAGCATGAGTGCCTTCTTGTTTTCCGAACAAATCGGAATGTCAAAAAATAACAGAACGCTTTTGCCATCAGGGAGAATTTTTAATGCATTTTCTCCCCAAACTTTCAGTGTGATAATATCATTATGTGCTGGGGTTTTTTTTCACATTCGTTGCATTTATGAGATGATGTGTGCGCTGCCTGTGAAGCACTGAGCCCATTTTATATAATATGAATTCATCACATTAGCATCCAAACAGCTAACTGGATAGGCAGTGTTAACAGAGCCTACACTGTGAGTGACCCCAAAGAGCAGGAAAATCCTAAGACTCTCTCTTCCCAGTCATTGGAAAAACATTTTAAAAATGCATCCTCTGCTCATATTGTATGAATTGATGCACCTGAAAGCAATCAGTACATGAAAAATGGAAACTCTGGCATTAAAACAAGCAGTAAAATAATCATAAAAGCCATAATAGGCAAAGCCCTAACATACATATCCATTTCCAGCAGATGGTGGCGTTAGCAATTTCTGCGTGCGCTGTGTTGTCCTCCAGCGGGGAGTTGCCCTGGTCCTGACATCAGCTCTCTCACTTTACGTGAATTCAAACTGGTGAAACAAATAATAGTAGCACGGTTATTAGCGCATTTCCTCCAGAAGCCACTAATAAAAAAATGCTTCCCCTGACATTTCCATTCTGCACCAACCAACTTCACAACTGTTACAGTAAGTCAGGCAAGTAGAACGAAAAAGAAATGACCCAGCTTGATTGAATTCCTATCTGGCAACTACCAGGCAATGGCCAAAAAAAAATTAAACCGGTAGAAAGATAAACACCACTGAATAGTTGAGCATCTTCTCTCCAAACATATTGTGATATCAGTATCAGTAGTCAAAGCAGCGCCTGCTCTTATTTTGTGATATTTCAGCTAAGTCCTTCTCTTATACTATTAGGATTTCCCCTTTACTTTGGATTCCTAATAACTCAGGTTGATAAAAATGTGTCTTTTGTGCATCTGCTAAATACCTTAACAGAGAAGACGAGGCTCTGTAGTTCCTTCCCGTGTGCAGACAGTAGCACTGCACCTTGGGGGTGGGATGTGGGTCTGACAGAGGGAAACCAGTCTGCCTAGGGAGGATGCAGAATTCATTCTTTTTATTTTCTCTTGTCTACATTACAGAAAACGCAAAAGTAAAAGAGAAAACTACACAGGCAGTAAGCACCAGCCCCTCCATCCACAGGTATCATTATCTGTAATTGAAATAAATGCATGAATATGAATATGCATATATTTATGTTTGCAAAGTTTGCCCAAACACCCTTGATTGGAAAGTAGGAGTCTCGTATTCCAAAAGCACTTTTCTGTGGCAGATATCAACATCTGCTGCAGAAACGTGGAATCACTAAAACTATCTTGACTTAAGGTGAAACCTGAAGTCTCGGCTACCTTTTGGCAAGAAACCATCAGAGACCTGGTATCTTTTAAAGGACTTTAAAAGCACTTCAGCTTTGTGGGAACTTTAAAGGAATGTAAACTGCACAGGAACTTTGGAAAACCACATTCGGTGCATCTTCTTCAGACACATGCTGCCTTCTCCAGCATCAGGCTTGCGCCCATCGGTATGCTTAGTTTCTCTGATGGCTCTTCTCGTCCTTCTTGCCTGGCTGAGAAAGTCCCCTGCTCTGCCTGGGAGAGGGAGCTGGGGCGACGGCTGGGCACAAAGCCCCTCTCTGGGCCCAAAGGGCTGAGCAGAGGACCAGAGGTGCTGAATGTGACCC